>NC_084796.1:57037487-57340517 GCF_963169125.1 Humulus lupulus | reverse complement strand
ACAGACGGCGCCAAACTGTTGACGATGAGAACTCGTGAACTATGTCAATTTAGAAAAATCAAAGTGTAGTGCTTAGGAATGAAGAACTTCAAAAATCTAAACAGAGACTTACAAAATAGTTGCAGAAGAAAAATGGGGAAAAAAACTTGTATTTCTCTTTTGTGTCCAGCTACAGTGTTTTTTCCAACCTCCTTTTATGTGGAAGTGGGGTACCTTTTATAGTGGGTTCTAATGGCCCCTGATAAATTGTGGTCCATGGGACCAGACGGTACACAAGTTCACTGTCAGGAGAGTGGTCTCAGGGGTAATGGTGTTGGCTCCAGTACATGGTCAGGTTTTGTGGGGATGTGTCCACTACTTATTTAGTACAAGTGTCAGAGGAGTGGCTCCAGGCATAGTGGTGTTAGTGGTGGTGTCGACTCTGACATCTGTTTAGAAGCATACAGGCCATGTCCCCTCTCGTAGTACTCCCACTACTTGTTTGGCATGAGTATTCGGATCAGACATACAAGGTCTTAAAGGTCGTACCCCGTACAAGATCGTACTGGTACGATCCTTTTGAATTATACTGGGGCTTTTACCTCTAAATGTTAGGGTCTCCGTAGGTCTTCATAGCAGACACCTCTTGAGGTATAGGGTGCGAGACACTTGGTGCACGCAGGGGTCGTGGCTCGAAACGGAGCTCTTAGGTCCTTGGCGGAAGGCGCCCAAAGCTCCTCAGGGCCACCCACGAGACATGGGTGATAGGTGCGCGAGATGGCCCCTCGCGAGGCCCTGGTGGTGCGAAATTGATGGCGTGAGATGGCCCCTCGTGAGGCCCTGGTGGAGCGACACTGATGGCGTGAGACGCCTCTCGCGAGGCCCTGCGCACGCGGCACTGATGGCGCCAGACACCCTCGCGTGGCCCTGGTGGCGTGGCACTGGTGGCGTGGCACTGATGGCGTGAGACGCCTCTCATGAGGCCCTGCGTACACGACACTGATGGCGCGAGATGCCCCTCATGAGGCCCTGGTGGCGCAGCGCTGATGGCGTGAGACGCCTCCTTGCGTGGCCCTGGTAGCGCGACATGTCACGAGGCCCTGCGTACGCGGATCCAGGTGGCGTCGCAAGGCCCTACACACGCGGATCCAGGTGGTGTAGCGAGACGTGTTACGAGGCCCTGCACATGGATCCAAGTGGCGTCGTGAGGCGTGTCGCGAGGCCCTGCGCGCGCGGATCCAGGTTGTGTCGCAGGGCATGTTGCGAGGCCTTGCGTGCGGATCCTATGTTGCGAGGCCATGCTAAGGATCCCACTTGAGGGGAGGCATTCGTGAGATGCGTCTCATGAGGGGCTGATGTGTGTGACACGGGGCGCTACCTGGTGTGTGAGCCGTGGCCTCGCTGTGTGCGTGGGTGCTAGGTACACTGAGAATAGCATTGCTTGCCGCCTTACGAAAAGATGGTGGCCCAAGGCACAAGCATGTATTTAGGTGTTTAGGGGACCTTAACATGTGCTTTGGACCTTTCACAAGTACATAATTTTAAGCATCCACAACAGGCACATTTTTGTCCAAATTTAAGGTGTGCACGATTACACTCGGACTTATTCCCACCATATCTTCATGCAACCAAGCAAAGACGTCCAAGTTTTCTGGTAAGAAATCAACCACCTCTTTCTTCCTTTTATCGTTAAGATTCTTTCCAATCTTTATGAATCTTGAAGCTTCTTTGGTGTCGATGTTTACTTCCTCGAGCTCTTCTATTTCTTGGTGCTCTAATCTGTCTTCGCCTACCTATGGGTCAATGTCGTTGTATTGGGCGACCTCATAATCCTCTTTTCGCTAAGGTTCTTCCATCCTGTGAGTAACTTCTACTTCCTTGGACTCCTCACCTACGTCATTTATGACCATTGCTTGCTGGCCGGATTGTGATATTCGCTTCATAGAAATGTTATAGCATTCCCTGGCAGCGAGCTGATCACCTCTGATGGTGCATATTCTTGCAAGTCGGCCCAAAATCACATTGTATGCAGCCGGACAATCGATTACCACGAATTCGAGCAACTTGGAAACAATTCGCGAATCTTCTCCTAATGTCACCACCAATCCGATCATCCTGATGGCTGCCGATCCTTCACCAAAAAACTCATACATAGTCATCGAGGTCTCCTTCAAATCAGTTATAGATAATTCCATTTTTTCTAGGGTGGACCTGAAAAGTAGATTCACAAAACTTCCATTATCCACTAGTGTTCTTCGGACCCTTCAGTTGGCGAGCTGAACGGTTACCACCAGCGGATCGTTATGTGGGAATTGGACATGGCTAGCATCCTCTTCTATGAAAATGATTTCTTGCTTTTCCAACCACTGCTGTTTCGATAACCATTGTCCAGGACGACCTCCACCCCGTTATGGGACTTCAATTCCTTAATGTACCTCTTTTGGTCCTCGCTGCTTGTGCCCACCAAATGAGGTCCTCCCAAAATGGTGGTTATATCTCCCCCGACTATCGGAGGAGGGTCAACCTAATTTTCTTGAGCTCCAGGTTGGCTAGTCGGAGCATCCGGAATAGGTAGCAGGGTCTGACCATGTAACGACCCAAAATTACTAGTAAGGCTTAAGGACCTTGATTAGTGTGCCGGGAGGGCATAACTGGATTATGTGTGATTTAAATGATTAAATGCATGATTATGTGATAAGCATGCTCATATGATTATTTTGATATATGAGATGCATGATTATGTGTATTAGTATACATGTAGGCCCTGATTAGATTAAAAGGGCATATTCATAATTTTGGCCCATTGAGGGCATAAATGTAATTATTTGTGATAAATTTTTGAGACCACATTATTAAGTGGATATATTTGTAGCTTGTGATTCGAGGCGATCCTAGTGAGCGGTTTAGCGAAAAAGTCACGGTGGGGATTTATACCCGGCTCGGGGGAGCCTAGGGATATTTTTGGGAATTCGGGAAATATATTGGAGAGTGTTTGACATTGAGGGAAATAATTGGTAATTATCTAGGTGTCGGGGTTTAAGCGGTAACTATTAGGGACACTTGAGGAATTAGCGAGAATTGGGAGCAATAACCAAAATGGCCTTAGAATGTTTTAAGGCTTAGATTTTAATGGGAGGGCAAAATGGTCTTTTAGTGTAATGACCCAACTATTCTAGACTTTGGACTATTAATGACTACTCTACATAGACACTAATATTTAATAAAACTCACAAATTAAATAATCATAACTTCATTAAAACTTCTAAAACAAATGTTAAACTACACAAAATTTAAAGTAGGATATGGGATCCCATTGTTTTTAAAATAAAAACATAACATAATTTTAAATAAATGGATTACATAATAAAGTGCGAAAAATACATAGAAAATTTAAAGAGACTTTATCCTCAAATCGAACGCTCGGTCCATCGATTCCATCCTGCCTCAATACACATTCCCAAGCTTCCAAGAACCTTTCCCGCCACCAAAGCTATTTTCCTACACATATAAACATAAAGGAGTGAGCCTAATGCCCAGCAAGGAAAACCTAACATGTAAATCACATACATAAAATTCATATCGCAACACATACTAAAACATATCATAAACATATGTCACACATACTATAATGACCGTTATTACTTGGGGCTCGTATACTAAACAAGTCATATGCCCATTAGATTTGTGGGGCTTGCTAGCTAAGCAAGTCATATGCCCATAAATTTATTGGGGCTTGTAAGTTATACAAGTCATATGCCCAAGTCTACAACATACATAACATAACACAAAAATCATAAGTTAACATAACACATAAATCATAGCATAACATATAATATCCTATCCTATTTTCCTTACCATATATACTGGGATATGAGAACAGGATTGAGACTTTGGAACACTCCTAAAAACCATCAAAGCAAGGTGAGTATACTAAAGAAAAAGCGATGAATAGAATGAAAGAACTATACCATCGAAAATATACTTACCCAGAATCTTATGTTTAAGATCTTAGATTTCCTAACCAAGAATAAAGAATAGAGTTAGGATTTTGAGTAGAAAACTATAAGAACTTAAGGAAAACAATACCAAAATGAACAAGAGTTTGAAATACCTTGAATGCTTCTATGACCGATCTAAACCTTGAACCGAAATGTGCTATAAACCTTACTTCCCAAGTGTTTGGTAAGCTTATAAAGATGAAGCTTATGACCCCAACACAAGTGTTTAAGCACTCAAAAATAACCTAGCAGCTTGCAGCCTCTGAACTTAGCTTGATGAATGAATAAATGGTTGGGTACTAGGTCCTATTTATAGATTTCAAGAATGAAAAGATCTTCATTTAACTTGAATAAAATAATGGCTTTTTAAGTGAAAAATATTTGAATTATCGTTCAGCAGAGGCTGAAGACTCGGTTAGAAAGATGCTGGACTTATCAAGAGGTTAAAGATTAAAATGAGAACGCTTTAAAAAACATTCAAAAATCCATCAAAGGATCCGATATGTCGCCCCTAGTAGGCGATATATCGCCGGGGCCAGTATGCCCGAGGCTCGTCGAGGTGATCGTGCGAAGTTACGTGTTTTTCGTGTCCCCATACTGCGATATATCACCCCCTATAGCCGCGATATATTGGCATATGCTGAATATTTAAACACAAAATTGCACATTTTCAGCCTAATTTAAATTGAGTAAACAGCCTTGACTAAGTCCTCTAACAATTTCAAAGCTGCTGACAGACCCTAGGATATTCAAATATTTATCTTAATAAACTTATTCCTCAAAAATACTTAATTTTCATTAAACATACATATGACAAGTGTTAATATCTTATTGGGTCTATCTAAACCTTACAATATAATAAATAACACCATCAATATCAGTCATATTAATCAAACCTTAGGTTAAAATTAAGATTCTTAAACTATAGGTTAAACTTAGAAAATCTACAAGTGTTACTACGAGTGTCCAATTTAATCCCGGTTTGAACCAAAATTCACAGTCATAAAAATACTACTACTATTACTATTATTACTACTATCTAACTAGCTAAGTAAAGTTCTTGGACTCTACATTTAGGTGGTTAAAAGAGGATAAGTGATATTTTGCATTTATATACTTAGGGGAATTTTTAGAAAGTATTAGAAGCTGAAAGAAAAGAAAAGAAGAAGGAAAGAAGAGAAAACAGAACACTTGAGCTTACCTCCTTCTCCTCCGCTCAGTTTGCCCATTCTTCACCATTCCTTGAGGATTTTTGAAGCTGTAACTCAGTGGAGGCTTTGGCTAGAGCTGGGACCTTGGTTCTTGAGGTAATCAAGAGGGTTTTCTGGAGTTAATTCCCAAATAAAGGTAAGGTTTAAAGCTATGCTGAGATTTCTGAGTTTTGGTGAGTTTGAGTTCTGAATTTTGATTTTAAAATGGAAGTTAAGGGGTTTGTGCTTGAAGAATTGAGGAGCTAAAGTTTGGAAGGATACTAAGGGCAACCTATGGTCGAATTCCCCATTAAAGGTAAGAATTTCTGAGCTTGATCATCTGAGTTACTGGGTTGATTCTGGTTTTCTGATGAGTTCTTGAGTTTTGAGTTCAATTCTTGTTTTCTTTGTTTGATGGTGCATGTGGTTAAGTTTTATGTTGTTGGGCTATGTGGGATGAGATGTAGAGGATGGTTGGCTCAATTTGGTGTGTGGTTGAGGTTTGGAAGGGTTTCAGGGAGTTTTGGCTTGAGGAAATTTGAAGGAGAAAACCAGAGGTTGAAGATTGTTGTTTGTAGCACTGTAGCACTAGCCTTGGAGTGATACAACACTATGCTGGCTTCCTGGGGGGCTTTTGTCTCTGCTTGTAGCGTTGTAGCGCTACCCTGCCTCCAGAAATGGATTTTTGGATATTTTCTTAGGCTTTTTGCTCAGGGGCTCGGGGTTTGATTTCGCCACCCCATTTGGTGGAATTAGGGCTTCCCGAGGGATCGGGATTGGTCCTGAGGTTAGGTTACGGAATTGAAGTTTAGTGATGGTTCTAATTTATGGCTGTGACTAGGTGAACGCTAGGCTCGGACGGGAACGTGCTTGAAGGTCGATTTCACTAATCAAAGCTATCAGAATTAAAATTAAGAAACTGCACCCAGTTATGTGATTATGTTGGGACTAAGAGCTCCCTATATTTGTATGTGATGTCATGAGATGGTATTATGCCATGGGGACATGTGATAAACGACGTAAGAGTGTCGGAATCAATATTTGCGCATAGGGCGCAGCTTGGCCACTAGTAGTTAAGGTTAAATACATAATCATTGAGCTCGCCCTAAGTGAGCCAGAGTCAGTGGGATAATTAGAGGATGCAGCCTAAGGGTGCCAACCCTAGATTTTGGCGTGATATGTTTAATATTGTTTAAACTATTGATTGTGACGAGTTTGTTATCTGAGTAACTGATTATTGGCTTGTAGTTTGATATCATTGCTTATGTGAGCTGTATGACTTGTTTGTATCAGATTGATGGTTTATGAAATATTTGACTGTTGTTTGTCGTTTACACTCTATAATACGGCTTTCTTGCTGGGCCTCGGCTCACTCGTGTTACGTTGTGCAGGTAAAGGCAAGAGCAGGGTTGACCAGTCTTGAGTTGGAGAGCTTTGAGGCTGAATGTACATAGTCAGCTGATCAGCCACCATGGCCAAGAAGTTGGACAGGACAAGAGAAGCCTAAATGTCTGTTTTGCCCTTAGAGTGGCCAGTACTTGTTTATAACCTGTATTTTTTTTGTCAATTGTCTTTTAAACTCTATTTCTTTTGGGATCCCATGTGCAAAATGTTAAGTTATATGAAATGTAACTTTTGTAACCAAAATATTTTAACCCTACATTGTGGGCCATCATCATGGTGTTGAACATTCTAAGGTGATTGGATAGATCACCATCTCCATCAAATTTCGACAAGTGTGGCATTCTGAAACCCACAGGATATGTCGTTGCTGCAATATTTGGAGCAAAAGGCTCGAGCTCTTTGTCTGAGCTGCAATCGTCTTTTTCCTTTTTGGACAAGAGTCTTTTCATTTTTTATTCCATCAAAGCTAGTCTCTTGAGGGTTTGGTCTTTAGTCCCTAGGTTAGCTAGGGGCTGTTCAACAGCTCCCATCCTATCCTGCGCGTTTGATGGGTTATTTTCCCTCCATGTTTGAGCTTGGTTTTGCAGAGCATTCCCGTTATCATGTACTATGGACGGACCTCCCTCTTGTTGAGTATAGCTAATATCTCCATCCTGAACTGGATACCTTATTTGTTATTTCAGACGATCATACAAATCGAGTTGTGGATCATACTGAGGGCTCTGTGATAAACTCAAATGATTCCTTAGGTCACTTTCGGGCTTACTGCTACGATGGGTTTTGGTCAAGTAACTCTCGTTTGCGAAGCTGACAACTCGCAGCTGGGGTCGAGGACCTGGATTCTCGACACGTGTTCGTGGGACGTAAGTATTGGCCGATGGAGGAGGATTTCTCCTACTGTCTCCATGAGCTGGAATATCCTGTTGAGGACGAGGTGGTGTTTGATGTCTTATAGGTGACGAGGGATGCCTTATTGGTGAGGCTATCCTCGTTCCATCAAGGCGGACTAAATTAGCCTGCCTCTGTTCTACTCCAATGTCTCTTGTTCTTTCTGCCTGGTGATCTGATCGCGACGTAGGAGGATTTGTTGGAGCATTTTGTCTTCGTGAGCCTGTTCTAGCCCCTCCTCGTGGATTGTCATGTGCAATCCTGGGGACCTATAAAGAAGGCAACAAACTTGGGGTTGCAGTCCTAATCGACCGACTGACTTGTTGACGACCCCTATGATGATTGCTGGGTCGAGCATTATGGTAATCTTGCCTCGCAGGTACAGAACTTTGAATGGCAGTTCTGACTGATCGACTAGGTTTGGAATGATTATTCCTGTGGGACTTATGAGACCCACTTTGCCTCTTTTCGACATTAACGTCGGTTGCAAGAGGGGGTAACCGAGCCAAAACCTCCTCAATATGCTTGTCTTCCATAGAAAGATGGCTCCTCAATTGTATGTTCTCCATCTCAATGGAAGTTAGGTAGTCTGGGTTTGGGTTTTGCAGGAATGACGCCGAACTCCCAGTGTCGCCTTGATCCGCCAGTTATTTTCCCGGACGTTGCTCAATCTCAGGGCCACATTCGTTCGGAACAGTGGTATGATGGGCCTCCTACCCACCCGGTTGTTGTGTCTCATTATCATGTATTGAGTGAGTGAGCACCATGAAGGAAATCAACTGGGATTTTTGGGAAGCACTAATTTTCCCTCAATGAAACTACCAAACTATTGACGCGGTTTTTTGCCAACAGTGTATTAAGAAATAATAAGGGCATATTAGTGCTTAACGGTAAACCGTAATGAGAACATCAAGAAATCACTCAAGAACACAAAACTTTTACGTGGTTCAGTGGTTAAAATCCACCTAGTCCATGAGTCACTATTATTACTGTTTCTCTCACTATTTTGGCAGTGTTTCGGTATTACACAATCATCTTTTTTTTCTGTCCAACATTCCCAGTATTTATAGGGGAATTTCATGGACATGTCTGGGTAACTGCGTGATTCAATCACGCATTTACATATTGTCTATATTTAATACAAATAATTCCCATTTATATGGAGCTACAATTTGATAACAGAATAATTATGTTCTTGCTATCTCGGATAATAAATATGACAGCCTAGTCATAAATAAACATATAAACATATCCCGAGTCTCTAGGGATCCCAGAATATGCATTATAGTTGAATCTTCATGAGCTGGATATCTCCTCCAAACTCGTACTTCGATAATATCTAATTCTGAGCTCATGCTTAACAGCCATCGTGTTCTTAGTTTGCGATAAACTCAAGACACGTAACACCATGTCTAATATTTATGAATCCCGAGCTGTTCACATGGATAATAAGCAGATATTCTACTTGGTCATTTTTTCGTGTATTTATCTGCCAGTTGTACCCGAGCTGAGTAAATGAACTTGTGCTAAAAATAAGATACAACATTTATATTAATCAAATAAACATGAAAATAAAACATGTGAGCAAAGTGATTTGACCAAGTCAAAATTCTTTTATTGAGAATAAAATGAGATTACAAAGAAATTGAGTTTCAATTAGGGCATAAATCCCCAACATTAACTTGATGCTCATGTTTGTTTTCAAGAAGTTGGGGATTGGAGAAGCAAGGCTAGCCACAATTACTTTGCAATTAGCATATCATTCTATGGCACACCCAGAAGATAAGATTGAAGATGTTCTAGTGCATGTTGATAATTCCATTTCTCCAGGGACTTTATTATTCTTGATTATGAAGCAGATAGAGATGTTCCAATCATTTTGGGGAGGCCATTTCTTGCTAACTGAAGGACTTTGATAGATGTCCAAAAAGGAAAGCTTACAATGAGGGTGAATTACCAACAAGTGACCTTCAATGTGTTCAATGCTATGTGTTTTTCGGATGAGATTGAAGAATGTTCCTCTTGGAATTTGATTGATGCTATTGTGGCTGAGAATTTGTAAAAAGAAACTTGTAAAGATGGTATGGGGTGATGTCACTTGAAGATCTTGAAGAAATGAGGGAAGAGGAAGAAACTCAAGTCACATGGGTGGAATCTTAGCAGCCTTTTTCTAAATTTGGAAGGCATTTTGAGTCTTTGGAGTTGTCGGAAAGAAATTTCAAGCATTACAAGGCATCTATTCCAAGTCATTTGAACTATGCTTACTTGGGAGATGAAGAGACCTTGTTCGTGATTATTTTTGCAATTACGGGCATTGAAAAGGAGAGTATGTTACTTGATGTGTTAAAGAAATACAAGAAAGTTATTGGTTGGACCATGGAAAATATCAAGGGTTTAAGTCCATCTCTTTGTATGCATAAGATTTTGTGGAAAGATCGCTGTAGCAATTCTCTGAAGGAACAACGAATGGTAAATCCCATCATGAAGGAAGTGGTTAAAAAGAAGGTAATCAAGTGATTAGATGTTGGGATTATTTATGCAATTTTAGATAGTTATTGGGTCATTCCAGTTCAATGTGTATGTAACATCTCAGAATTTTACTTTGCTAGATAGTAGTAGTAGCTTGTAGTATTTTAGTTTTCATGGTTATTGGTTCAAGCCGGGATTTAGTTGGAAACTCGTAGAAATAGTTATGGACTTTATAAGTTTAACCTATAGTTTAGAAATATTAATTTTAACATAAGGTTTGATTTATATAGCTGGTCGTAGAAATGATATTTATTATAACCTAAGGTTTAGATAGAAGAATTATGTAACGACCCAAATTTACTAATAAGGCTTAAGGGCCTTGATTGGTGTGTCGGGAGGGCATAATTGGAATATTTGTGATTTAATGATTTAAAGCATGTTATATGACTATTTGAATATTTGAGATGCATGACTATGTGTATTAGTATGCATGTAGGCCTTGATTAGGTTAGAAGGGCATAATCGTAATTTTGGCCCGTTGCAGGCATAACTGTATATATATATGTGATCATTGTTGAGACCACATTATTATGTGGATATATCTGTAATCGATGATTCGAGACGATCCTAGTGAGCAGATTAGCGAAAAAGTCAAGGCGGGGATTTATACCTGATTCGGGGCGAGCCTCGGGGTATAAATGGGAATTTAGAGAATATATTGGGGTTAATTTTGATAATGAGGAATATAAGGGGTGATTAATTAGGTATCGGGAAGTAAGCGGGAAATATATAGACACTCGAGGAAATTAGCGGGAATTGGGTAAAATGACTAAAATGCCCCTAAGTGGATTAAAGGATTTCAGATTAAAAGGGAGGGCACTATGGTCATTTGGTTTGCAACAGAAAAGTATGCTGAGGCTTTATACTTAGTGGGAATGGTAGAATAATATAGAAGTCTGACGAAAGAAAGAAAAGAAGGAAAAGAAAGAAAAAGAAAAGGAGGAAAACAGAGCAATTTTTCTAAGGGTCGGTTGGTGATCTCCATCACCATTTCTTAGTGTTTTCTTGGAGCAAAATTAAGAGGAGAGCTAGGTCGAGCTGAGCCATAAGGTTTCTGAGCTAAGCTTGAAGATTTGGCAAGGGTTTAGCAAGGATAGGCCATTTGGTTGAGGTAAGACTCTGAAGTTTCTTCAGTTCTTGTTTTGATTTTTAACTAAGGTATCAAAGCTGAATTGATGGAGAATTCTAGGGAAGTTGGAGCTAAAGATTGAGGAAGAACAAGCTAACGAGATCTAGAGGTTACTTAAGGTTGAATTTCCATCAAAGGTATAAATTCTGAACTCTAAACTTTGAAGTTTTGACTATGTTTGGCTGAATTTTAAAGTCTAGGAGTGACTATGGTGAATTTTGGGATTAGAGGTGCATATGGTTAGATTTTATGTGGTTATGATGCTTGGGATGAGTTAGACATGTTAGTATGCTTGATTTTGAGTTTGGAGAAGGTTTAGAGAAGTTTTGGTTAAGTTTGGCTCGGGGAAATCGCAGGAAGGGAGATTGTGGTGTTGGCAGTCTGTGACTAGCGCAACAGTGCTAGCCTTTCGGCGCTGTAGTGCTAGGCCAAGCTTGCTGAGGGTGTTTTGGTTCTGTTTGTATCTCTGTAGCGCCCTCCAATGAGCGCTGTAGCGCTACCTTGTGTTCAGAAAGGGATTTTAGGGTTATTTTCAAGGGTTTTTTACCAAGGGTTCGGGGTTCGATTCCACCACCCTGTTTGGTGGAACTAGGACTTCCCATGGGCTCGGGATTGGTCCCGAGGCTAGGTTTTGGACTTGAGGTTTGGTGATGACTTTGATCTATTGTTTTGATTAGGTGAGCGCTAAGGCTCGGGAGGGATCGTGCTCAAGGAATCAAGTGAACAAAGCTAGCGAATCTAAAGGTAAGAAAACTGCACTCGGTTATATGTCTGTGATGGGACTAAGAGCTCTCGATAACTGTTTAATGTGAATGATGGTATTATGCCATGGGACATGTGATATCGGCCTAAGGGTGCCATACACAATATTTACGCACAGGGCGCGGCTTGGCCACTGGTAGCCGAGGGCAGCTTCATATTCACTGAGCTCGGTTTAAGCGGGCCGGAGTCAATGGGATAACGTAGGTTGCGGCCTGAGGGCGCTAACCCTAGTTATCATTTGTGATTTGGTGTATGATATGAGTTGATATGTTTAGTATGATGAATACTTGATTATTCTGAATGTTTATATGGTTGAGAATATTTTATGCAATATGAGATATTGGATTGTCTGTTGATTGCTTATGCTCTGTCATTATGTTTTCTTGCTGGGCCTCGGCTCACGGGTGCTACGTGGTGCAGGTAAAGGCTAAGGCAAGTTAGAACAGTCCTGAGATGGAGAGCTGCGGGGCTAAATGTACATAGTCAGGTGTTCAGTCGCTTTGGTCGAGGAGTGGATCAGGACAGGGTCTGCTGTACTGTCTATTTTCCCTTAATATGGCTAATATTGTATTTAAATCGCGAATCTTTTGTAAATGGTTTTAAGCTTGTTATTTTGGGATCCCGTGTATACAGGAAATGTTATTTATAAGAAATGTGACTTTTAAGACCAAAATCTTTTAACCCTAGTTCCATTATAGTTTCAGTAACACATATTTAACTAAATGACTTGATTAGCAAGTCTAGCACTTTTATAATCACACAGTGTAACGGTCTTGGCTATCCAGGGCATTACAACTTGGTATCAGAGCGTCCTAGGTTTATGGGTTCTTGAAGACTGGCTGGACATGTACATTCGCCGCGAGAGAAAAGCTCGACTCAGGGTTTGGTAAATTATGTATACATGATTATGTTCTTAAATGATTTGAATGAGATATGACTGTTGATATCCGTTTGATGAATAGGGAGCATGAGAAACTGATAGGGCTTGGCCCTTGACTATTGCATGATGCTATTGAGGCGTGCTTATTGGCACTACTATGCATGTAAATGAATATCTGGATAAATTGTTATAAATTGATTGCTTGTAAATGATTGGAGTTCCAGTGATGGATCATGAAAGGATTATTACCCTGTCATCATAGTCTGATTGTCGAGTCATTGACTGCAGATTGACTTGGATAATTATGCGTCCAAGAAAATCCACGCGACTAGCCGGCAGGTCTGGGGCTAGAGATGATGATCAGGGCCAGACCCGTCTGCCAGTTCCTGAGAACTGGCAACAGTTGATGGCAGACATGTAGGCTTGGCTTCAGAGCCAAGATGAGCATATCTGAATTCTGCAGCAGCAGGCTCTGTCTGCGAGTGTTGCCCCTATTGTGCCACCTGCAGTGGTACCTGTTGTGCAGCCAGTTGAGGTTGGGAACAAGTGGGAACCGTTGTATGAGCGGTTCAGGAAGCAACAACCCCCGATCTTTGAGGGAGGACCTGATCCACTGAAGGCTGAACAGTGGATGACTATGATAACTACCATTCTTGATTTTATGAGGGTGGAAGGATATGACAAAGTGCCCTGTGCCACTTATATGCTGAGGGAGGATGCCCGAATCTGGTGGGAGGTGGCATCACAGACTAGAGATGTTACTGCATTGACTTAGGAAGGATTCAAGGATCTATTCAGTCAGAAGTATTATAATGTTGCCATCAGGGCATCGAAAGTAAATGAGTTCGTGGGGATGGTTCAGGGCATTATGACAGTTACAGAATATGCCTTGAAGTTTGACAGACTTGCAAAGTTTGCACCAGATCTTGTGCCTACTGATGCAACTAGGTAGGACAGATTTATCAGAGGGCTGAATGCTATGATAGCCCGAGATGTGAGAATTACCACAGTTCTTGGAGGGACAACTTATGCCCAGGCTGTGGAGAAGGCTCTTACCGCTGAGGAAGCGAAAAATAAGATTTGGAGAGAGAGTGCAGTGAGGATGGAGGGCCATAGGGCAGTGCCTCCATATTCTGGTTCAGGTAGGGGGTACTCTTGTTGGCCTTCAGGGAGGCGGTGATTCATGGAGGACTTATCCAGAGTGCACGAGGTGCAGGAGATGCCATCCGGGCGAGTGACGGGCTAGGGCCTGTTATGTGTGTGGGGTGGTGGGACACCTCAGGAAAGATTGCCCGACAGTGAAGAAAGGAGATGCAGGGAAGGTGGACAGCTTGACTCCAGCTCGAGTGTTCACCCTGACGCAGGCAGAGGCCGAGGCTAGTCCCTCGGTAGTGATAGGTCAGCTTTCTAGTGCTGGCACTCCTTTTACTGTATTGATTGACTCTGGTGCACACATTTATTTGTCTCTGATAAGGTGATTGATAGACTGTGTAGACCTAGTGAGTATTGTGCTTCAGGGTTTGGGACTATTTTGCCTTCAGGGGAACTGGTAGTATCTAGGAGGTGGATTAGAGCTCTGCCAGTGATAGTTGATGGTAGGGAGTTATCAGTAGACTTAATTGAGTTGAGTATGGAGGATTTTTATATGATTCTAGGTATGGATTGGTTGGTTAGATATGGAGCAACCATTGATTGCAGGAAGAAGATGGTGACTTTTGAGTCAGAGGGCGAGGATCCCTTTGTTTTTGTGGGAGCGATGCATGGACCCTGCGTGCCCAGGATATTGGTGTTGAGAGCCAGAGACTTGCTACAAGGTGGATGTATAGGCTTTCTGGCTAGTGTGGTGGATACCACCAAGGTTTCGCCAGTAGGACCAGAGGAGACCAGATTGGTTTGTGAGTTCTTGGATGTGTTCCCGGAGGACTTGCCAGGGTTGCCGCTGCGTAGGGAGATTCAGTTTGTCATTGAGTTGGCACCAGGGACAGAGCCAGTGTCGAGGGCACCGTATAGGATGGCGCCGGCGGAACTGAAAGAATTGAAAATACAGCTACAGGAGCTTCTGGATTTGGGGTTTATTAGACCTAGTTACTTGCCGTGGGGTGCTCCAGTTTTATTTGTGAGGAAGAAAGATGGGACCTTGAGAATGTGTATAGACTACAGGGAATTGAACAAGTTGACTATCAAGAATAAGTATCCCCTACCAAGGATTGATGACTTGTTCGATCAGCTGCAGGGTAAGACGGTGTTCTCAAAGATTGATCTTCGATCTAGTTATCACCAACTGAGGATCAAGGATTAAGACATACCTAAGACGGCCTTCCGAAAGCAGTATGGGCATTATGAGTTTCTGGTCATGTCATTTGGTTTGACCAATGCCCCTGCAGCCTTTATGGATCTAATGAATAGGGTGTTCAAGGATTTTCTGGATCAGTTCGTTATTGTCTTCATCGATGACATCTTGGTGTATTCCAGTTCAGTGATAGAGCAAGAGCATCATCTTCGATAGGTTCTTCAGAGGTTGAGGGAGCATCAGTTGTATGCCAAATTTAAGAAATGTGAATTTTGGTTACCAGAAGTGACATTCCTTGGACATATTGTGGGTGCAGATGGGACTAAGGTGGATCCATCTAAGGTAGAGGCAGTCAGGGATTGGCCGAGGCCAAGGAACGCCTCGGAGGTGCGGAGTTTTCTTAGTTTGGCAGGTTACTACAGACAGTTTGTAGAGGGTTTCTTAAAGATAGCAGCACCGATGATAGAATTGACATGGAAGAATCTGAAGTTTACCTGGTCAGATAAGTGCGAAGACAGTTTTCAAGAGTTGAAGCGACAACTTATTACAGCGCTAGTGTTGAGTCTTCCTTCGGGGGAAGGGAAGTTTGTTGTTTATTGTGATGCATCTAGGTTGGGTTTAGGTTGTGTGTTGATGCAGAATGAGAAGGTTATAGCACATGCGTCACGACAGCTGAATGAGTATGAGCAGAAGTATCCTACCCATGATTTGGAGTTAGCAGCGGTGGTATTTGCACTGAAGATTTGGCGACATTATCTATATGGGGAGAAATGCGAAGTATATACTGATCTTTAGAGCCTGAAGTATTTCTTTACACAGAAGGACCTGAATATGAGGCAGAGGCATTGGCTTGAGTTGGTAAAGGACTATGATTGTGATATTCTTTACCATCCGGGGAAAGCCAATGTGGTGGCAGATGCATTGAGCCGGAGAGGTCCAGGTCAGTTATATAGTTCTATTCAGATCTCAAGAGTGTTAGCTGATGAGATGGTCAGAGCAGGGATAGAATTGATGGTAGGCCAATTGGCCAATATTACTCTGCAGTCGACCCTGCAAGAGCGAATCAGAGAAGGACAGTTGGCAGATGTTTAGTTACAGAAGATTAGGGAGGATGTCCTAGCGGGAATAGCTAAGGACTATTCTGTTTCTGAGGTTGAGTTACTTCGGTATCAGGGACGGATATGTGTTCCAGCTGATGAGGGGATCAGACCAGAGATACTAGATAAGTCTCATACGACGCCGTACTCGCTTCATCCGGGTACCACGAAGATGTACCAAGACTTACGGACGTTATATTGGTGGCCCGGGATGAAGAAGGATGTGGTGGAGTACATTGCCAGATGCTTAACCTGTCAACAGGTGAAAGCTGAGCATAAGTAACCAGCAGGGTTGCTTAAGCCTTTTGGTATTCCTGAATGGAAATGGGAGGATATTACGATGGATTTTATGGGAGGTTTACCCAGGACAGTGGGGCTTCATGACTCGGTGTGGGTGATAGTGGACAGATACACCAAGTCAGCCCATTTTCTTCCAGTGAGATCGACATATACAATGGATCAGTATGAGGAGTTGTATGTGAGGGAGATCGTACGTTTCCATGGGGTTCCTAAGTCTATAGTGCCAGACCGGGATCCTATCTTCACTTCCAAGTTTTGGGGTGGTCTGCAGAGGGCTTTGGGGACTTAGTTGAAGTTCAGTACAACCTTTCATCCTCAGACTGATGGACAGTCTGAGAGGACGATTCGAGTATTGGAAGATTTGCTCAGAGCATGTGTGATTGATTTTGAGGGTTCATGGAGTAAGAATCTTCCGTTGATTAAATTTTCGTATAACAATAGTTACCAATCAACAATTGGAGTGGCTCCCTATGAGATGTTGTATGGGAGGAAGTGTAGATCACCCATTCATTTGGATGAGATGGGTGAGAGGAAGTATTTGGGGCCAGATATGGTTAAGAGAACAAGTGAAGCTATAGAAAAGATCCAAGCTAGGATGCTTGCTTCTCAGAGCAGACAGAAGAGCTACACTGATCCTAAGCATAGGGACGTGGAGTTCCAGGTTGGGGACCACGTGTTCCTTTGAGTTTCACCATTGCGAGGGGTGAGGAGGTTTGGAAAGAAGGGCAAGCTAAGCCCTAGATTCATTGGACCTTTTGAGATCCTGGAAAGGATTAGTCAGGTGGCTTACAGATTAGCTTTGCCACCATCGTTGTCTGGAGTTCATGATGTATTCCTCGTTTCTATGCTTTGGAAGTACGTCTCAGATGTGACTCATGTGTTAAGGTATGAGGACTTGGAGTTACAGACAGATTTGGCTTATGAAGAGCAACCAGTTCGGATCTTGGATCGGAAAGATAAAGTATTGCGGAATAAGACGATTCCTCTTGTTAAAGTATTGTGGAGGAATAGTAAGGTCGAGGAGGCGACCTGGGAGCTTAAGACAGCGATGCGAGATCAATATCCCGAGTTATTCAGGTAAATTTCGAGGACGAAATTCTCATTAGGAGGGGATAGTTGTAACGACCCAAATTTACTAATAAAGCTTAAATGCCTTGATTAGTGTGTCGGGAGGGCATAATTGGAATATATGTGATTTAATGATTTAAAGCATGTTATATGACTACTTGAATATTTGAGATGCATGACTATGTGTATTAGTATGCATGTAGGCCCTGATTAAGTTAGAAGGGCATAATTGTAATTTTGGCCCGTTGCGGGCATAATTGTATATATGTGATAATTGTTGAGACCACATTATTATGTGGATATATCTGTAATCGGTGATTCGAGACGATCCTTGTAAGCAGATTAGCGAAAAAGTCACGGCGGGGATTTATACCTAGCTCGGGGCGAGCCTGGGGGTATAAATGGGAATTTAGAGAATATATTGGGGTTAATTTTGATAATGAGAAATATAAGGGGTGATTAATTAGGTGTCGGGAAGTAAGCAGGAAATATTATAGACACTCGAGGAAATTAGCGAGAATTGGGTAAAATGACTAAAATGCTCCTAAGTGGATTAAAGGATTTAGGATTAAAAGGGAGGGCACTATGGTCATTTGGTTTGCAAGAGATAAGTATGTTGAGGCTTTATACTTAGTGGGAATAGTAGAATAATATAGAAGTCTGAGGAAAGAAATAAAAGAAGGAAAAGAAAGAAAAACAAAGAGAGGAAAACAAAGCTGTTTCTCTAAGGATCGGTTGGTGATCTCCTTCACCATTTCTTAGTGTTTTCTTGGAGAAAAATTCAGAGGAGAGCTAAGTCAAGCTGCGCCATAAGGTTTCTGAGCTAAGCTTGAAGATTTGGCAAGGGTTTATAAGGGATAGGCCATTTGGTTGAGGTAAGACTCTAAAGTCTCTTCAGTTCTAGTTTTGATTTTTACCTAAGGAATCTAAGCTGAATTGATGGGGAATTCTAGGGAAGTTGGAGCTAAAGATTGAGGAAGAGCAAGCTAAGGAGGTCTAGAGGCAACTTAAGGTCGAATTTCCATCAAAGGTATAAATTCTGAACTCTAAACTTTGAAGTTTTGACTGTGTTTTGCTGAATTCTGAAGTTTTGGAGTGGCTATGGTGAATTTAGGGATTAGAGGTGCATGTGGTTAGATTTTTTGTGGTTATGATGCTTGGGAAGAGTTAGACATGTTAGTGAGCTTGATTTTGAGTTTTGTGAAGGTTTAGAGAAGTTTTGGTTAAGTTTGGCTTGGGGAAATCGCAGGAAGGAAGATTGTGGTGTTGGTAGTCTGTGACTAGCGCTACAACGCTAGCCTTTGGGTGCTGTAGCGCTAGGCCAAGCTTGCTAAGGGTGTTTTGGCTCTGTTTGTAGCGCTGTAGTGCCCTCCAATGAGCGTTGTAGCGCTACCTTGTGTTCAGAAAGGGATTTTAGGGTTATTTTCAAGGGTTTTTTACCAAGGGTTCGGGGTTCGATTCCACCACCCTGTTTGGTGGAACTAGGACTTCCCGGGGGCTCGGGATTGGTCCCGAGGCTAGGTTTTGGACTTGAGGTTTGGTGATGACTTTGATCTATGGTTGTGATTAGGTGAGCACTAAGGGTCGAGAGGGATCGTGCTCAAGGAATCAAGTGAACAAAGCTAGCGAATCTAAAGGTAAGAAAACTGCACCCGGTTATATGTCTGTGATGGGACTAAGAGCTCCCGATAGCTTTTTAATGTGAATGATGGTATTATGCCATGGGACATGTGATAGCGACCTAAGGGTACCGTACACAATATTTGCGCACAGGACTCGGCTTGGCCACTAGTAGCCGATGACAGCTTAATATTCACTGAGCTCGGTTTAAGCGGGCCGGAGTCAATGGGATAACCAAAGGTGCGGCCTGAGGGCGCTAACCCTATTTATCATTTGTGATTTGGTGTATGATATGAGTTGATATGTTTAGTATGCTGAATAATTGATTATTCTGAATGTTTATATGGTTCAGAATATGTTATGCAATATGAGATATTGGATTGTCTATTGATTGCTTATGCTCTGTCATTATGTTTTCTTGTTGGGCCTTGGCCCACGGGTGCTACGTGGTGCAGGTAAAGGCAAAGGCAAGTTAGACCAGTCCTAAGATGGAGAGCTGCGGGGCTGAATGTACATAGTCAGCTGTTCGGTCGCTTTGGCTGAGTAGTGGATCAGGACAGGGATTGCTGAACTGTCTATTTTGCCTTAATATGGCTAATATTGTATTTAAATCGCGAATCTTTTGTAAATGGTTTTAAGCCTGTTATTTTGGGATCCCGTGTATATAGGAAATGTTATTTATAAGAAATGTGACTTTTAAGACCAAAATCTTTTAACCCTAGTTCCATTATAGTTTCAGTAACACGATTTTTAACTAAATGACTTGATTAGCAAGTCTAGCACTTTTATAATCACACAGTGTAACGGTCTTGGCTATCCAGGGCGTTACAAATTAAGAGCATGACACTTGTGACATGTATGTTTATTAAGGATTTAAGCATTTTAGATGAATAAATTAATAAATGATAGATCTAGAAGGTATAGAACCTTCCGGTAGCAGTTAGGATCATGTTTTATTCAGTCAAAGTTGTGTAAACAAACTTCAAGTGTGCTGAAAATGTGCAAAATCGTGTTTAAAATATCAGTGTATGCCGATATATCGCATCTATAGGGGTCGATATGTCGCCTAAGGTTGATACGAAAAACACGTCGACTTTGCACGAACGAAACCACGAAGGCTCGGGATATAGGGAAAGGCGATATATCGCCTATAGGGGGCGATATATCGGCTGGCCTTATGTATTTTTGAAACTTTGTGGAACTGAATTAGAAACAGCGCTTAACAACATAGATTTGGTCCTGAACATTTTTGACCGAGTTCTGGGCATCTGTTGAACAAAAAATTCAAATTTATTCAATTAATATTCATTTATTTATTATTTTTCAAAGTGGTTAGTTTTACTCCTTCAACCATTTCATTCATCATTCAAGCATTCTTCAGAGCCTCCAAGCTGCTAAGTTTATTCTAGAGATAAAACACTAGGGTTTTGGGATTAAAAGCTTTCCAATCTAAGCTTTTCTAAACACTTGGGAAGTAAGATAGAGTGACATTTCGGTATTGAGGTGTAGATCGAAGTTCTAGTCTATCCATGATATTATTTATACTCAAGTTTAGTTAATTATAGTTCTTCTTATTCTTTAATTTTCTTTCAGATCCTAACTTGTTATTATGACTTTTGGTTAGGTGTTCAAGTTTCTTGAAACTTAAGGTTTTCGGTAAGTTTCTATCTTGATGGTTTAGATCTCCTTTTCATCTCCATTACTTTAGAAACTTATGATTCTTACTATTTGGTTTTAGGAATTTTCCAATCCCGTTCTTGTCTCCAATATTTTGATTTTTGGTAAGGAAAATAGGTTAGATTGTATGTGTTATGATATATTTATATGCTATGTTATGTTTATGTATATATGTATGTATATGGTTTATGTTGTAGTCACTTGGGAAATATAGCTGCTTAGATAGAAAATAAATCCCAAGATTTTTATCATTTTCGTAGATTAAAGTTATGATTAAACCTACCTCGATTAGTAGACAGAGGACCTAGTTGGTTTATCATATACCATTTTATGATCTAACCTACCTCGATTAGTAGACAGAGGATCTAGATGGTTTTATCACATACTAAAGTAATGAGTTAATGGCCATTAATATCGTAGTCCTATGTTTATATGATATACGTTTTTACGTCATATGTTTTTATGATATATATTTTTAGTCTTATGTTTTATAGTATGTTTTAGTAGATTTTCCTTGTTGGGCATTAGGCTCATTCCTTTTATTTTAGATGGTGTAGGAAAATAAGCTTGGAAGGCGGGACATATTCATGGCAGCTTTGGCATGTGTATTAAGAGAGGACAGAATGAATTGACTGCTGGAAAAGATCGAGGATGAAGTTTATATTTTGAGTCTTTTTAATTTATGTATTTATAATTTTCCGCATTTAGTATTTGAATAATTAAATAAAAACTTTTGTTTTCTTATGATTTTATGTAATAACAATGGGATCCTGTATTTGTGGATTTTATAATAAAGTTCTATTATCCTATGTATGTATTCCAAAATAGTAGTTATGTTTAGTAGTTTTAATGGTCCGAGGTCATAGAATTAGTCCAGGCATTACAGTGTACCCAAGAAAGGTGGAGTAACGATGGTAGCTAATGATGCTTTGAATCTAGCGGTGCTCCCCAGCCCACTTGAGAAATTTTCCATTCTCCCATTGATTCCTATGAATATAGGAAACTTGTATTTCTCATTCACAAATTCAGCTTTGTTTATGCTGCTAACTCTCAATGAGTTGATTCCCACAAGAACAGTGACATGTTTGTGTGTTTGTAAGGACTATCGAAAGATAAACAAGGCTACAAAAAAAGATCACTTTCTGCTGCCTTCTATTGATCAAATGCTTGATAGACTAGCAGGGAAGGGGTATTATTGCTTTCTTGATAGATACTTTGGTTACAACCAGATTTCTATTGCTCCTGAAGATCAATAAAATAGAATTTTTACTTGCCCATATGGGACATTTGCTTTCTGGAGGATGCCATTTGGGTTATGCAATGCCTTCGCCACTTTTCAATGATGTATGATGGCTATTTTTTTTTTATATGCTGGAGTAAACTCTTGAGGTGTTTATGGATGATTTTTTGGTACTTGATGCATCCTATGATGCTTTCTTGGTCAATCTTGAGAAGGAGTTAGAGTAATGTGAAGAAACAAGCATGGTGCTTAATTGACAGAAATGTCATTTTTATGATGAAAGAAGGCATTGTGTTGGGCCATTGGATTTCTAACAAAGGCGTTGAATTAGATTGAACAAAGATTGAAGTCATTGAGAAGTTTCCATCACCTACTGCAGTCAAGGGAATTTGAAGTTTCTTGGGGCATGCACATTTCTATAGAAAGTTTATTAAAGATTTCTCATAAATATCTAAGCCTCTTTATTCCTTACTTGAGAAAAATTGAGCTTTTGAGTTCACCAATGAGTGTCAAGAGGCCTTTGTTACTTTGAAGAAAGTTCTTGTATTTGCTCTATTATTGCAGCTCCCGATTGGTTTCTTCCTTTTGAACTAATGTATGATGCTAGTGATTTTGTTGTAGGTGTTGTACTTTGCCAAAAAAAGAGAAGGTGTTTCATTCCATCTATTATGCAAGAAAGACACTAGTTGATGCTCAATTGAACTAAAATACCACAGAGAAAGAACTTTTGGTTGTGGTATTTGATTTTGATAAGTTTGGAGCATACCTTGTTGGGACTAAAGTTGTGGTATACACAGATGATTCTTCCATCAAGTATCTTATTGTGAAGAAGGATTCCAAACCAAGACTCATTCGTTGAGCGTTGCTTCTTCAAGAATTTGATTTGGAAATCCAAGATAGAAAAGGGACGGAGAATCAAGTGGTTGACCATCTCTCTAGACTTGAAGATGGTAAAAAGGAGCAATTTGAGTAACCCATTAGAAAGACATTTCCCAATGAGAAACTCTTGTTGGTGAGTCAAGTTTCAATGCCATGGTATGCTGGTTTTGTGAATTACTGGGACTCTACCTGATTTGAAGGGCCAACAACTTAAAAAGCTCTTTCATCATGTGAGCTTTTATTATTGGGATGACCCATTTGTTATAAGCAATGTTGTGATTAGGTGTTGAGGCATTGTGTACCAGAATATGAAGTTCAAAGCATTATTGATCATTGTCATTCAACTCCTTATGGAGGGCATTTTGGTGGTCAAAGGACAGTAAGGGAAGTTTTTATTCAG
Organism: Humulus lupulus; assembly: GCF_963169125.1. Classification (NCBI taxonomy): domain Eukaryota; kingdom Viridiplantae; phylum Streptophyta; class Magnoliopsida; order Rosales; family Cannabaceae; genus Humulus; species Humulus lupulus. The sequence goes on along the minus strand of NC_084796.1, from coordinate 57,317,187 downwards.
GGTATTATTGGCCTTCTATTTTCAAGGATGCTAATGAGTTTCCTAAAAGATGTGATAGATGCCAACGGGTGGGTAATATTTTAGCAAGAAATGAAATGCCATTGAATGTCATCCTTGAAGTGGAGTTGTTTGATGTTTAGGGAGTTGATTTCATGGGACCTTTCCCTACCTCTTTTGGTAATTTGTACATTTCAGTGGCTGTAGAATATGTATCAAAATGGGTTGAAGTGGTAGCAAGTCCCACCAATGATGCTAAGGTGGTGATGAAGTTTTTGCAGAAGAATGTGTTCACTCTCTTTGGTACTCCAAGAGCTCTTATTAATGATGAGGGTACCCACTTTGTCAACAAGATCTTGGCTGCCTTATTAGCCAAGTATAGTATGAGACACAAGATTGCTATAGCCTACCACCCTCAAATAAATGGCCAAGTGGAGCTATCCAATAGAGAAATCAAAGGTATTCCATAAAAGGTTGTGAATCCTTATAGAAAGGATTGGTCTCAAAGATTGAATGACTCTCTATGGGCCTATAGAACGACTTTCAAAATCCCTTTGGGAATGTCACCCTATCGTTTGGTCTTTAGGAAAGCTTGCCACTTGCTTGTCGAGTTGGAGCATAGAGCATATTGGGCCACCAAGAAGTTAAATATGGATCTCCAAGCTACTAAAGAAGCTTAGAAGTTGCAATTGAATGAGCTTTAGGAGTTGAGGATGTTCTCCTATGAAAATGCTAGGCTTTATAATGAGAAAACGAAGAGGTGGCATGACAAGATGATTCAACCTTGAATTTTTGAAAAGCGGCAGCGAGTTTTGCTCTTTAACTCACATTTGAAGTTGTTTCCTGGAAGGTTAAGGTCTCGTTGGTTAGGCCCATTCACTGTGGTGAAAGTTTATCCCTTTGGAGCGGTTGATGTGCGAGAAGATCAGTCCGAAAGGAAGTTTAAAGTGAATGGGTGGTGATTGAATCATTATTGGGGAGGTGAGGTCGACTAAGAGAAGACTTCCATCACTTTGGAAGAGTCTTGCAGTAGTTGATACTTTGGGTTGTCAAGTGATTCATACACTATCTTTGAGACATCCCAAAAGAACGAAGGAAACAAAAAATAAATGTGTGTATAAAAAAATAGAGAAAAGAAAGGAAAAAATAGTGTTTTTATTTAGTCATTTTAATTTTGATTTTTTTAGTTTAATTTCATTTATTGAGTTAATTTTTGGAGTTGTTTTACGTTTGTTGCTGTATTACAGGTGTTAAAAAAATAAGGAAAAGGTGTTTGGGGGTGTAATTATAGGTTCTGATGATTTTACGGAAATTTTGTTGAAGCAAAACGGGGTGCAAAATGGGAATATTTATGAAAAATTGCAATCACTACATGCTGGAGTAAATTTTTTACTCATATTATTTTGCTGGAGCAAAATTTTCAAATGTACGACCCAAAAATGCTAATATGGTTTAGTGCCTTGATTAGTGTGCCGGCAGGGCATAATTGGATATGTTTGTTTGATTAATTGATTAAATGCTTGACTATGTGGCATGCAAGAAATATATGATGATATGAATACATTTATATCCATGTTTATGAGTATTAGATATGCATGTCGGCCCGTTATGGTGTATAAGGACATATCTATAATTTTGGCCCATTAAGGGCATAAATGTGATTATATGTGTTAAATGGTTGAGACCACATTATTATGTGGATATATTTGCAGTATACGACTCGAGACGATCCTAGTGAGTGGATTGGTTGAATAGTCAAAACAAGAAATAATACCCGGCTCAGGGTGAGCTTAGGGTTAATTTGGGAAGTTCAGTATATATTTGGGATTTATTGAGTAACGGGTAATGATAAATCTAAAAATTATAGTTATTTTATCACATTTTATAAGCTAATTGTTGCTTAGTTCTTGAGTTTTTAATTAATTTATCAAATTTTAAGTAATTTTGAATTTATTAGTTTTATTTTGATTTTATGTATTTTTATGTGTTTTTGGTATTTATTTTGTTTAATTATGTTGTTAGTAATTTATGTATGTTTAATTTCTTTATGTAGGTGTGTTGTTGGGAGAAAATGAAATGTTGATAAAATATTGGTATAAAGAAATGAGAAAACAAACCCAAAATGAAAGGCCCAATCCAATTCTTGACAATGCCATGTCATCAATCCATGTGCTTCTTTCTCCACCATTGGATTTGTAACTATATGAAAAGATGACGATTTTGAGCATGAATCGATGTGCTTCTCTTTTAGACCAATGTGAATGTTCTCCTTTACCCAAGAATTTATCTATAAATAGGAATCTCATTTCACTATTTCAAATACACCTTCTCTTACACCACTTCTTCCATCTCTCTATTCTCTCTATCTTTTTCTTTTCTTAGATTTTATGTATTTTAAGAGAAATAATTTGGAGGCTCCTCCTCCAAATTTTCCTATTTATGTTGTAATTTTCCTATTCTCTCCAAATTTTATGGGTTTCTAATCCACTTAAGATTATTAAGGTGGAGGTTGAACCAAGATATAACTAAATAATGTTTGTTGTATGTTGATCTCCCAAAATGAGCAATAAATGCTATGATTTCTCTTCTTCTAAATATTTCTTTCATCTATAATATCATGTATTCTAGATAGTTAGAACGTATTTTACTTGGCGCTTAATTTTGTTAAAATATAATATTCTTTGATTAAGTGTGTTTTACTAAATTGTTCACATCTAATTCTTAGAACACAAGTATTATATTTGACTTTAAAAATAACATTATTCGATTTTTTGTAGTTTCATTAAATTGATTCACAACTTATGTTTTGAAGTTATACTATTGAAGTGAAGAAAAATCTATATTTTTTTAATTAGTGAGAACTTAAAGGAAGTAAATTTTTTTGGAAAAGATAGTTAGATTTGTTGGGAAAACTTATACATGATCTTTATTTATTTTCATGTAGATCTAATATTAAAAAAATTAATATCAGATAACCTAGAACATGTTTCTAAAATTGAATTCAATGAGAAATAATGATACATTATACGCAACAGAATGAATGAGTCATTCCTTCAGTTTCTCTAACCCTTGTATCCTTTCTATCGCAGAGTATTACCAAGAAACTGAACCGATCATCAATTTTCTTCACAACCTTCCAATGTATCCTTAGAATCACCTAGACTAGAGTAGGCAATTCTCAACACATGAGATAGATACAGAGAGAAGAATAATAAAAGAGAAAAATTGAGGCTTAGAAATGACTTATGTTTAGAGAGAATCTAAAAACTATCAGAAACTTGTGTTTCAACTTGTGTTTTGACTTCTCTCTTAACACTCCTTTTATAGACTCAATTAGGTGATTTATTTAATTAAGAAATCAATTCAATAATAGCCAATTAGCAGCCCTAGGTCGAAATTATCATGGGCTTCCCATTTGATTATAAACCCATTGGACTTAAAATCAAGGCCTGTATTATTTTCTATTGATTTAATTAATTAAATAATTATTCAAATCCTTTATCAAATTAATTATTTATAATTTGAACATTGATTTAAACTTATTTATTAATTTAGACACCAATTTATCTTAATTAATAAATCTTCCCTAATTTCTCTTTTCATCTCTAAATTGTATAACTATGTGAAACTATCCAGAATTGACCTGGTCAACTTTTATAATTCTAATTGATAATTAAATAAATTAGCTGAGACTATCTAGATGATTTTATCCAAGGTACAGCGGGGACCATGGGCCTAAGAGATCAAGCTCCAATAATTTATCATAAATCTAACAAATAAATTTACTAACTTATTAATTCCTCGTGACTCCACTAAAGACTCGGAATCGCACTCTTAAATTCATAGAACACTCAATAACAAATATAGATACATTATTAATTATCCATTGTTACAACCATAATTGTCACTCAATCCTCTATAGACGGTTTACAATGTGATGGGACTAAAATACCGTTTTACCCCTCATTGTATTTTATCCTTAAAACACTTAGTTCCTTGTAAATGATATTTCAGTAAACTAAGTTAATTACTGAAATGAGATCTCTATCATTTAACACCTTGAACCAAACTAAAGGGAAACCATCGTTTCACTTCTTCATCAGAAGCTATAGATGTTCATATCTATGATTAACACTCCCACTCAATTACACTACCGAGTTCCCAAGATGTAAGTATGGTCTAGTCCGTAGGGTAAGCTGGTAACGAACAAGTCAATGAGCTCAAATAATACAATCAGTAAGAATACTAACCACTCAGAATTGAGATTGAATTGAGCTATGATCAACCATATGATATGACTAGAATAGACAGTAATAGTATGTTTACTTATCCTATCAACTGTCAATATCGGTCTTGTCCGATGTAACAAATACATCCGATCTTATCTACTTTGCTAATGTTCTAGAAAGAACATAACACTACAATGTGTAAGTAGATCATATCGTAGATTGGCAAGTCAGTGTAAATCCTAGCACTGACTAATCTTAGGACTAACTTATTTTGAACATATAATCATATTTATATTCCTCTGTGATTACTTCACTATAAATACGATTAGCTATATGCTCGGGATTTAATAGAAGTTTATATTAAACTAATAATCATGAAAATAAAACATGTGAGCAAAGTGATTGACCAAGTCAAAAAATGATTTCTATTCTTTTTTTGTAATAAATGAGATTACAAAGAAATTTGAGTTTTAATTAGAGCATAAAACCCCAACAAGATTGATTTCAACTATCACTAAAAATTGGGAAGTCAACATATTAATAAAAATTATTATTTATTTTTTGTGGATTCTAAAATTTTAATAATTTTATAAATAACTATTAAAAACAATTTTTTTTAGTTTATTTATTTTAACCTTTTTAGTATTTTCTTTCTTTATTGTAAAACAAAACCCATCAATCTCTGGAACTAGGTTAGAAATTTATTGAACTTCGGTAAAATATTTTTGTCTTTTAATTTAAGTCAACTCCTTTGGGTTCGACCTCTTGCTTACATGAAGACTGTATTCCATATTCGATTCATGCACTTGCGAGTTATAAATATTTTAAAACATACCCATTTTGAGTCCATCAGGTATGTATTTGGTGATTAATTGGGCATGTCGGGATTAATTGGAAATTGGTAGGATGACTTGAGAAATTAGCGAGAATCGGAAAAATGACCGTTTTTCCCCTTAGAATTAATTAGAGGGCTGGGTTAGTGTCAAGGACAGTTTGGTCTTTTGGTTAGGGGATAAGGCTAATTGAACTCAAGGGAAAAACCAGAATACTTGCAGTACACTTAAACTCTCTCACTCATACACGACTCTCTCTCCCTCTCTAGAACCTAGGGGACTTTGAAGCTTTGAAGGAGGAAACTCAAGGATTTGAGGTGGGAACTTGGAGAAAACTATGTTAGGATTAGTCAGAGAATTTCTGAGGAGTTAAGCTACAAATTGAGGTAAGGTTTCAAGTCCTTAATTGTGGAAATTCTGTCTTGTTCTTCTCCTTGGAATTTAGATTATTAGGTTGAGTTTGACAGGATTTTGGGTGATGAATTGTTGCTGAATTAGGATGGTAGTTTCAATAGGATTTTGGGTGCTTAATGCTTAAGATGTGTAATTAAGAGTCCTAGACTCGTATTTGGACTTAATTATGAGTTTGGATGATGATTGCGGTGTGAATTTGGGGCCTAGGCTCGAGGAAAAACGTAGAGATGGGGTTGATTTTCTTGTTTTGGGGGCTTGGGCCGCGGCCCTGTTCTTTAGGCGTCGCGGCCTGTGTGCTCGAGAGGCTAGAAAGCCTTTGTTTTGCCTAGGCACCCCACGACGCAAGGTAGAGCGCGCCGCATCCCGTGTCCTTCAACAGAGAGGCATTTTGCCTTTGACTTGAGTACATCGCGGCCCTTAAGGGGCTAGGCTGCAGGTCAAATGCAAGTAAAGGCTGTTTGTGTGCTTTTAGCTCGGGAACTCAAATGTGAAGTCTTAGGAAGGATTTTACTACTTGGTTTAGTAAAACTCGTGGTCTCAGAGGCTAATATTTGTTTTCTAAACATTTTATTGGTTAATTTGATAGTTACCCATGATTGCTTGTGACTAGGATTACTGTTAAGGCTTAGGACTGAGGATCGTGCTCTAGACCACTCATAATTCATCGCTTGGGACTCAAGGTTAGAAAACTGCACCCATGTGGTTGTGACTGGGACTGAGATGTAATTGAACATGTGTGCTCTGTGAATTATATATCTGTTATTTGTGATGTGAAAATACGGCCTAAGGGTGCCAGGGCTGATGATGAGCGTGTTGAACGCAGCTCGGCCTAAGAGAGCAGAGATCAACTGAATAACTAGAGGGCTTGGCCTAAGAGTGCCAACACCTAAATATTTGTATTATAGATTGAGTTAAATATCTGAAAGTATATGTTTAACGTTGCCTAGCGTAATACTTGTATTCTGCTGATTAATTGAACTAATTGAATTAAAATTTGTTATATGCTCTTGTTGCTGTCTATGCTTGTTGATTATGGTTTACATGCTGAGCCTTGGCTCATGGGTGCTACGTGGTACAGGTAAAGGAAAAGGGAAACTGGACAAACCATGAGTTGGAGAGCTCTAGGGGTGGCGTATTCATTGACAGCTGCTCGACCGCCACAGTCGAGGAAATTAAAGGAACTAGAGCTCTAAAATGTATTTTTCCATTTAGACTGGCTACTGCTGCATTAACTTTTGAGAGTCGTTTCCGCATTGTAAATCTTATTTTCAAGATCCCATGTATCAAACTCTTATTTTAATGGAAATCAATCATTTTATACTCAAAATATTTTAACCATAACCTGTGAGATGATCTTATAATCACATTTTAGTTCAAACGACCTGAATAGCGGGTCTGGCATTATTTTAAACACACATTGTAACGGTCCTGGTTACCCAAAGCGTTACATCAAGAGTGGGACAACACAAGCCAGAGGCCCTTATGAGCCTGCCTGAAAATGGGACACGAGCTTGCAAGAGGGTAAACATTTTCAATTTCTAAAAAAATCAAAAAGAAAAAACCTATTACTCTCCCATCTCTCTTCCCCTCTCCCGTTTTCCTAGCGGCCACACATTCCCACCAGTCTCCTTATCCCTACCATCTCCGACTGGCCCTCATCATCCTCACCTCTCCCACTGAGCACAACCTTTCCCCATCACCACCAACCTCACCTTGGTCCTCTCCTTCCACAAACTAAACACCCCGAACTGGGAGAACCCACTGTGCGAAACACGCGAACCCCATCTCATCCTCCCTTGTGCACGACCTTAACAACCCAAGTGTGCGAGCCTTCCCATCTGCGAGCCCCATGATGCGGGTCGTTTAACATATAAAATTTAAGAGTTATTAAATCATGATTTACCAAATATTTCATTATAGCAATAGTACAAGTCGAACCCACGAGGACAACTAATTTTAATTTATTATTCAATTTAAGATTCCAGTAAGTAAAATGGGGTTTTTGAATCAATAAAATAAGTGAAACAAAATGCAATAATCAAAACAATTGTTTAAGTGAGTATATTGATAAAAGCAGCTAAGAGATCATTCTCCACCACTAAACAATCCTTCAATCAATTAATAACTTTATTGAATCAAATTCCCAAAACCAAATTATTAACCGTACATAGTAATATTAACAAAAGTTAAGCACTCTTAATTAATTCTATTTACCAAATAATCAAATGGAAAAGCACCAAAGTTTCAATCCATTAAAAGCATTGAACACATTGGAGATAGATTAATCTAAGCAATAAATCCATAAAGCATGCAATTTATTCAACCTAGGTCATAATCATCTTCATAATTAAAATCAATTTTGACATACAATCTTAATTATAATTCACCACTCAAAACCTAGAACTCTAAACAATTAGGTGAATAAAAATTCCAAGGTGATTATAGAATAAAGAAAAATCTCATCTAGGAGCCCTCCAAACAAGATTAGCAACAATAATCAGAACAATAAGCATAGATGAATATGAGCAATATGATAATTGGGAATAGAAATTCAATAAATATTATTAAAAACTTAAATTAATGTTTAGGGATTTGAAATTTCCCTTAGCCAAATAGAGATCTACTCCCTTGAACCCCGAAAAGAATAATCCAATATTCATGATATTAAAAAGAAGATTAATTAGAAAAGTGGAAGAAAGAAAAACTTGATGATCAATCTTGAAATCCAATCTTCTTCCATAGAGGTAATCTCCCTTTTTCATGTGTTTTTGGCTCACCAAAGTCTTAATAATAATCCACCTCCTAAACTAAAATAAAAAAAACTTTTATAGTCTCCATTTAATTGGATATTAAAAAGCTTTAAAAATCTCAGAAATCGAGTTGTCGATGCGGCGAGCTCTAAAGTGGCTGCGGCGAGAGAACATTTATAAACTTCATTCACATTCTATTGCTACAACGAGCTCTGGTGTTGCCGCGGCCAGGACTCTTGAACACATCCTTGCCGCGAAAAAGTGTGTTGTTGCTGCGGCCAGGATGGTTTTCTTGCATTTTTTTCTCGTTCATGGCTGCAATAAGCTGCTTAGACTTTGTTGCAGCATCAACCTTCTGATTCATGGACTTCAAAACCTTGACAAAGTAAGCCAAAACTTAATTTAATAAAGTGTTTTAGTCCTCTGAACATTACCTACCCACATTAACATAAAAATTCATCAATTTTCTACGTAAAATTCAATGTGGTTAACAAAATAAAAAACTCATAAAAAGACACTAAAAACACTAAAAGTACTAAGAAACAATCATAATCTAAACTAGAAGAATTCATAATTTATGGTTCAAAATGCCCTTATCAAATTCCCCCACACTTAGATTTTGCTAGTCCCTTTGCAAATCAAATTAAAAACTAAACTAAACACACAAACAACTACATAAGCAACAATTTTGTCGAAAGCAATGACTGTCTCGAAAATTGTCCAAACAAATAATACTTGGGAAGACTCAAATTTCACAATTTCCAGAATTTCAACTCATGTTTCGTCATCACTTAAATTCAAATTTCATGAAAACATTCACAATCTAATTTACCAATTTACATATGCCCAAATCAATTTATACATGCCTTAATTGAATCAATATAACTCTTATAGAAATTTTATCATAAAGAACATCCACTCCATAGGCATCAACTAGCCAATCTCCACTAATGTAAGCACACATAACCAAAGATCAATATGACTTTTTAGGCTTATTATGTATGGCTAGGTCTAAAGGAAGATAAGAAAGATAATTTTAAGCTCAAATTACACTATAGCATACAATTTCTTCTATTTCAAACCCTTAAAAATATTCCCCAACAATATTTAACAAATTTCTCCCTTTCTCTTCTCTTCTTTCAAACATAAATCTCAATATTTCCCTCACACTTAGATTGTTGCAAGTATTCTTTTTTTTATATATATAATTTTTTTCTATTATTTTATTAGAATAACTGGCAACTCTTTTTTTTTTTAGTGAAATAAGAGATATTTTATTTCAAGCACAATCCATACATAACTGAAAATATTTCTTTTTTACAACCCTCTTCACAACAATAACAAACATGCATTAAAACTATAGTGTGATGGGTATTAAAATAAGGATATTTTTCTTTTAAGGCTCATAAAAAAATATCAATAAAGATTAAAATTGGTAACCAGGGAATAAAAAATAAGGTTAGCTTGAAAAAAAAAGATATCAATAAAGCTCAAAATTGGTAACTAGGAATAAATAAATAAGATTAGCTTGAAAGGCTCAAACGATCCAAAGAAATTGCCTAAATCATCTCCCTAATTTTGTGCACTTATCATTTCGCCTCAAGTAACTAATCAATTATTTCTAAAGTCGTAGACACTAAGATGTACTTTCAGCATGCATAAATCTTTCCAAGTACTAATAAAACTGTAAATCAAATTGTGCTAAAGCACACAAATCAAGAAAAAGGTTTCGCTTCCCTAACATTAATTCCATTACAATCCAAAGTCTTATCATTGACTCATTACTTTCAACTTAACCATGCTTATGCCATACAGTCTAAAGACACTACTAAACAAACACAACTGAAAATTAAAACTAACAATAGAAGACAAACAAACAAACACATGAGCAAACAAACAAACATAAACAAACCGAAACAATTCTGCCTCCCCCCCACTGAAACAGAACACTGTCCCCAATGGACTTATTAAAAGAGGAAAGGAAATAAAAACTCCCTCAAATATCGCCTCCTCACTGGTCCAGGATGTCACCCGTGTACTCATCCATTCCTTCAGTGGTATTTAACACTTGTGTTTCTTGATCGTCTTCCACGTTGACTGTGGCATTTTCATTTCATTCTTGAGGTTTTCATGGTATTGTTGCATCCACATTGGTGCCGAAGGGTAATTAGACATGTCAACCCCAAAACTCATCGCATTCATTCTTGCACATGCATCTTGATACATCACCCACTCTCTCATTTCTTGGCAATGTTGTGGGACTTCTTCAATAATCGATTGGAATTCATTTTCCATGAGTGTCATGCATTGCAACATTGTCATTGTACTACGGTGGTGTCTAGAGAATAAGCTAGCACTTTTTTTTGTTCTTTGTTTCATCAAATTTCATAATCCCATTCTTGTCAAAAATATGTGTAGGTTGCAAAAGTGGCTCTGTTTTAGCCCATTAAATTCCCACCTGTGCACAAAGTGCGGTGATCAAATGTGGATGAGTAGACCCCATCCTAATATCATGAATGCTACGCTTAATTCATGTCTTGATAATCTTCCCCACATCAATGGTCTTCTTGTTGAGGATGGCATATAAATGTGTGGCATAGTCAATATCCATAGTAGAAAAATGTTTTGTAGGCATCAATTTCACCCCAATGAAATGATGCCATACTCTATAATGATAAGGCATAGTATTCTTGTGGAATTTGTTCTTCTCTCCATCTTTTCGAATCCACTGAGTGCCAAGTTTACAAAGAAATTGGATGATTTCATTGTATTCTGGCTCTTTTACTAACTGACTGTATCCATCATCATCAATGTCGGAAAGATTGTAAAAATCATTTATGGCCGATCTTGAAAAAGACACTTGCTCACATCAGACCATAACCACATGGTCGGAATGATTGACACCATTGGCATAGAATTCCATGACAAGAGAGGTGACCGTAGCGTCTAGTTGTGCACAAAAAGTATGCCACCTTCTATTTTCAATTATTTGGGTCATGATAAGAAGTGAGATTCGAATGTTTTCAAGATCAAACCCACACTCCTCAATCATGGTCTTTTGTTTCGTGATGGCCTCTTGATAGGTATTAAATGCTTCCTCCGACACAAAAATTTTGGTGTCATACTTGGCCTTGGAGGATGAGGATGCATTTTGAGACCCTTTTTGAGATCACTTTGTTGACATGATGAATCTTGTGAAGGTTCCCTTTTCAACTTATACACTTACCACACTAGTTCAACACAATGCACAAAGGATACCAAGAAAAAAACCAAATTTGAGCAATACCCCAAAGTAATAGCAATATTGAGTAATACCAAGATAATCAACACCAAAACACCAGCCAAATCCACCAAAAATTCACTTCCCTTGCATTGAGACTTTTTGTCAAACACTTGGTGGGAAAAAAAGTTAAACTTTGAAAAAGTTTCTTGCCAAGATCAAAATGCCCCAAATTTACTTCAAATTCCAAATGGAAGATCAATATAACTCCAATACAACCAATTATGACAATATCTCACTAAGAAATTACTCAATCCAAAGAGCTACCAAATAATCAACAAATGTTCTTCAAAATTCTAAAAGCTTCCAAAGGAGAACCCAAACTTATTTGAATATTCAATGTAGAGCCTTAAAGTGTGTAGAGATTCCTTTGAAAACGTGGAAAATGATGAGAAACCCTTCAACCTTTGACAATTTTGGAATTGGGGCTTGGTTTTTTATTTTGGAAGCTTTTGGGAAATTAGGTCTTGGAGTTATTGGAAGAAGGAGAAAGTGTGGTTATGGATGGTGTAGGAAGGAGGAGGTAATAGAGGTTTGACCTATGGTGATGGAGAAAGTGGAGAAGGGTTATGGTGGGGATGATATTGGAGAGGAGGAGAATTGGTAAGGGAGGGGGTCGGGTAGACGATAGAAAAGAACAGAGGGTCTTCTAAGTGTTTTACTACTTGCGGTCGCAGAAATTTATGAGGTGAAGTTGCAGCTGTGGCTGCGACACATGTTGAAGTTGCTACGGCGTGAAGTCTTTGAACAAAATTTTGGCCTTTAGATGATACTCTTGCCACATCCTCCCCTAATCTTGCTGCAGCGGGGAGGCCTAATGTTGAAAATTGTTAGACGTATCCTTTTCCAGAGTCGAGGCTGCAGCGAGGTATTAGCTGCAGCCTCAAACACTGAACCCGACTCTCTTTCTTTTCACGATTTTCACCGTTCTTTTTTTTTTTTAAAATGAAATTAAATATACAAAATTGTAAACTAAAATTAAAGAGATTGTTCAACCAAAAATAAAACTAAATGTTTTTTCAAAAATAAAAAAAAAATTAAAAACAAATACAAGTGCTAAGTTTAATTTCGCTTGGCGAAGTGACAAGTGATAGTCACTCGTCAACGTATTTCAACTCAAAAAGTGCAGTTATTTCATTGTCTTTCTCTGACAATGATTCATAGTTGGGCATAAGACATTGCCCATTAACCGTGAATACCTTGCCCATTTTCATATTTGATATTTCTACCAAACCATTCGGGAACATGGTTGTCACAACAAATGGACCAATCCATCTTGAACGTAATTTTCCAGGAAATAGACAAAGGCGAGCGTGATACAAAAGCACTTTCTGACCAACCTATAACGACTTCCAAGCAATTCTCTTGTCATGAAAATCCTTGGTTTTCTCTTTATATATTCTTGAGCTATCATAAGCATCATTCCAAATTTCCTCAAGCTCTTACAATTGTAACTTTCTTTGTTTTCCGGTTGCATCCATCCCCATATTACTTTGTTTTATAGCCCACCATGCTCTATGTTCAAGTTCAACTGGTAAATGGCATAGTTTGCCATAAAATAAACGGTACGTAGACATACCAATTTGAGTTTTATAAGCTTTCCGGTAAGCCCAAAGTGCATCGTTAAGACATGAACTCCAATCCTTTCTATTCGGATTAACTTTCTTTTCTAGGATGGGCTTCACTTCTCAGTTTGAAATCTCTACTTGGCCATTATTATATGGATGATGGGTTGTTGATACCGTATGTCTGACATTGTAACGACGAAATAGAGACTCCATCAACTTGCTGCATAAGTGAGTTCCACGATCACTTATCTAGCTCTTGAGGTTCCAAAACTCACAAAAATATAAGATTTCAAAAAGTCAATCAAAATTTTAGAATTATCTAACCTTGTAGCTATCGCCTCCACCCATTTAGAAACATAATCGACAGCAAGTAAGATATACTCATAACCTGAAGATGGTGGGAAAGGCCCCAAAAATTGATGCCCTATACATAAAAAATTTCAACGATGAGAATTGGTACTTGAGGCATTTGATCCCTTTAAGTCAATCCCAACTCTTTAGCCGCAATCACATGACTTGTAGAATATATAAGAATCCTTAAAGATGGTGGGCCAATAAAATCCCCTCTCAAGAACCTTCTGAGTAGTCTTTTTTGGTCCAAAATGACCTCCACAAGCATAAGAATGTGAGAAGGAGAGGATAGAATGAAATTCATCGTCAGAAATACACCTACTAATCACTTGATCGACACAATGCTTCCATACACAAGGCTCATCCCAAATATATTGTTTTACATCATGCTTCAACTTGTTCCTTTGAGCTTGTGTAAAGTCTACCGATACTTTCTTAGTAACAAGAAACCAAGGAATAACACTCGTTACTGCTAAGAGTTGCTCATCAGGAAAATTTTCAACTAGTGGCAACGAATCCTCTTCATTAATAAGTCGGTTCAAGTGGTCCGCGACTAATTTTTCAGCACCTCTCTTATCCTTAATCTCTAAATCGAATTCTTGTAGCAGTAAAATCCATTGAATAAGTTGAGGTTTTGCATCCTTCTTTGCAAGCAAGTATTTTAGTGCGGCATGATCAGAGTACACAATTACCTTAGTTCTAATCAAGTAAGATCGAAATTTTTCTAGAGCAAAAATAACCGCCAAAAGCTCTTTTTTCAGTGGTGGAGTTTTTAAGCTAGGCATCATTGAGTGCTCGAGAGGCATAATAAATGGCATGAGGAACTTTACCTACTCTCTTCCCAAGGACTGATCCTACTGCATAATCACTAGTGTCACACATAATCTCAAATGGAAGCTCCCAATTAGGTGGTCAAATTATAGGAGTTGAGGTCAACATTTCTTTCAACTTTTTGAAGGCCATTAAACACTTGTCATCGAACTCAAAGGCCACATATTTTTTTAAGAAACTTGCATAGAGGTGTAGCAATTTTTAAAAATCCCTTAATGACGCGTCGATAAAAACCGGTGTGGCCAAGGAATTATCTCACTTCCCTCACGCTAGTTGGAGATAGGAGAGAACGAATTAAGTCAATCTTCGCTTTGTCAACTTCAATACCCTTCACTGAAATCACATGCCCCAAAACTATACCTTGGCTCACCATAAAGTGACATTTTTCCCAATTGAGCACAAGGTTTGTTTCAATGCAATGTTGAAGTACTAAGGTGAGATCATGGAGGCACTTATCAAAGGAATCGCCATAAGCACTAAAGTCATCCATAAAAACTTCTATGATGTTCTCAATATAATCTGAAAAAATGCTCACCATACATCGTTGAAAAGAGGCGAGAGCATTGCATAAGCCAAAGGGAATTCGTCGGAAGGCAAAGGTACCAAAAGGGCATGTAAAAATAGTCTTCTATTGGTCTTCCAGAGCAATAACAATCTGATTATAACCCGAATAACCATCAAGGAAATAGTAATAAGAATGGCACGCTAACCTCTCAAGCATTTGATTAATGAACAATAAGGAAAAGTGATCCTTGCGAGTTGTAGAGTTCAACTTAATATAATCAATTCACATTCTCCATCAAGTGTGAACTCTAGTTGGTACTAGTTTATTATCTTCATTTTTCACAATAGTGATACCAGACTTCTTTGGCACCACTTGAACCGGACTCACCCATTTACTATCCGAGATGGGATAGATTACACCAACACTAAGGAGCTTAAGAATATCCTTATTCACCACATCCATCATAGGTGGATTCAAGCGCCTCTGATCTTCTCTTGTGGGCTTTATTCCTTCTTCGAGCAAAATACGATGCATGCACATAGTGGGACTAATACCTTTACTGTCCGTTATTGTCCACCCAATTAATGTCTTGTAGTCTCGAAACACTCTAATCAATCTCTATTATTGTATTTGGTTGAGGTCTTTAGAAACAATGATTGGAAGTGTGCCATTATCCCCCAAATACAGATATTTGAGATGCTCGGGTAAGGGCTTCAATTCAAGAATAGGTGGTGTCACAATAGATAGTTGAAGCTTGTCATATGAAAGAGGTAACGAAGCATATGAGACTTCACGAGTTTCATCAAATATATAATTAAGAGCAGCCCCATTATTTTGTATCTCATTACTAGCCATAGCATACCACAAAGTAGAATTCCCATCAACCAACTCAATATGTTCCCAAATAGCAACATCCAACTCAACTTCCCCATATAATTCAAGAAATCTTTGAGACAAGGTATCCAACACTTCAATAGTAAACAGAGAATGAACATCACTAGGATACCTCATTGCTTAAAAAATAGTGAATATAATGAGCTCACCATCAAACTCTATAGTTAACCTACCTTCATGAACATCTATCTTGGTCTTGGCGGTGTTCAAGAAAGGTCTTCCCAACAAGACTGGTGTAGAATTTGGAATAGACTCATCTTCCATCTCTAAATATAAAAATTAGCTTGAAAAGTAAGTTCATTTACTTGAACCAAAACATCTTCCACCACTCCTCAGGGATAAGTGTTAGAATAGTCGGCCAATTGAATAATTACTCTTGTTTCTTCTAAAAGCCAAAGATTAAGGGAAGCATCAATGGAGTATGTTATGATGTTAATTGATGCTCCCAAATTAAGCATACACTATTCAAACCTCTTATTTCTTATGTTACAAGGAATAGTGAAAGCCCTAGAATCCTTGCACTTTGGTGGTAACTACTTTTGGAGGACTGCAGAAACATTCTCCCCCACACTCACCTTTTCATCACCCCTAAATTTGTGTTTATTAGTACACAAGTCTTTTAAGAACTTAGCATACCTCAAAACTTGATTGATGGCATCAATGAGGGGTATATTCACTTCCACTTTTAAGAAGTTTTCAAGAATCTCCTTGTCATCCTCTTCTTTTTTTGTCTTCCTTAGTCTACTTGGGAACTGTGGTGGAGTGACATATATAGGTACGACTGGTGGAGGCGTAGATTGATCTATCTTTGGCATATCTTCTTTATCACTTTTATTATCAACCGATGGAGGAGTTGGTGGATCATATTGCTTACCACTCCTCAAAGTTATCGTACTTGCATTCTCTCTTGGATTTCTTTCAGGTTGGGAAGGCAACTTTTTTTGATTTTGTGGCTCACCTTGACCCAATGATGTAGCAATTTGACCCATAGTAGCCTCCAAGTTCTTAAGTGAAGCTTGATTTTGAATACTTGAAGCCACTAGAGCATTTGAGCATGTTCGAAAAAGATGGATCTTTATCTTGAGATGTCGTAGATTCTTGCGGTCGAGACACATAAGGTTGTTGAGGCCTTGGTTGATAATTAAATCCCAATGGTCTACTAGGTCCAGCTCGTTGTTGATTCCCATATCGAAGATTTGGATGATCCTTCCATCCCTCATTATAAGTGTTTGAATAAGGGTCGTATTGTTGCCTTGGCTAGCTGGGAAATCCACCAATGGAATTTGCTTACTCTTGAGTTACTTCTTCAAGTGTTGGGCAAGCATCAGTAGGATGGCCTACCAATTGGCGTATCCCACAAGGTCTCACTTGTTGACAAAGAGCCAATGCTTGAACCATAGTTTTCAATTGAGCAAGCTGTTGAATACATTCGACCCCACTTCATTAACCTTTTTCAAACAGTACATCCTGTCGAATTCCAAACTGTTGAGAATTAGCAGCCATATTAGAAATGAGAGTTCTTGCTTCAGGAGGAATCATATTAAATAAAGCTTCTCACTTGCTGCATTGATCAAGCTCCTATCCAATGGTAATAATCCTTCATAAAAATATTGGATTAGGAGCTATTCACTTATTTGATGATGGGGGCAGCTTGCACACAACCGCTTGAATCTTTCCCAATACTCATATAAAGACTCTCCTGTTTGTTGATGAATGCTACAAATTTCCTTCCTGAGACTCCCAACTTTAACTGCAAAACAGAGTCTTCATTTTATTCCATGTGTTGACACTACTAGGGGGCGATAATAGAGCCATTCAGTAACAGCTTCTTTCAAGGAAAAGGGAAAAGCTCGCAATTTAATATGTTACTCTGTCACTGCAACTAGATTCATAGTGGAACAAACAATGTGAAACTCCATTAAGTGTTTATTTGGATCCTTCCCAACCATCCCATGGAAAGATGGCTACAAATGAATGAATGAGACTAGACTTGAGTTCGAAATTGATATCCAAAGTCGGATACCGAATGCACAATGGTTGAGTAGCAACATCTGGTGCCACGAACTCTTTCAACGTCCTATTTTGAGCCATTGTGGTGTAGGACTTAACTAAGTTGTTTGAGTCAGAGTCGTTGTTAGGTGATAATGGCAATTTAATAGGATTAACTAGTGGTACATAACGTTGAAAGATTGGGTTATCGGTGATAGTCCGAAACAAATGAGATGATGATGATGTTCAAAGATACTGCTTGATTGTTGTAAGTCTCTCTTGGGTATTGTCGTTAGACATATACACCTGAGATGCCAAACAGTGAAAACATTAGTAGATTGAAAATCACTTTGAATAATGAAAAGAATTAAAATAGTGCCTGATAACAGCGCCAAAAATTTGAAGCAGGTCGTTTACCATATCAAATTTAATAGTTATTAATTCATGATTTACCAACTATTTGAGTATAGTGGTAGTATGAGTCGAACCCACGAGGACTACTAATTTCAAATTATTATTCAATTTAAGATTCCAGTAAGTAAAAGGGGGGTTTTTTGAATCAATAAAATAAGTAAAACAAAATGCAATAGTCGAAACAATTGTTGAAATGAATATATTGATAAAAGCAACTAAGAGATCATTCTCCACCACTAAACAATCCTTCAAGCAATTAATAACTTCATTGAATCAAATTCCCAAAACCAAATTTTTAACTATATATAGAACTAAAGTCATCACTATCTCAATCTCCTACATTAATTAATTAAAGTTAAGCACTCTTAATTAATTCTACTTACCAAATAATCGAATGGAAAAGCACCAGAGTTTCAATCCATTAAAAGCATTGAACACATTGGAGATAGATTAATCTAAGTGTTGACGTGGTTTTTCGCCAACAGTGTATTAAGAAATAATAAGGTAGATTAGTGCTTAGAAATAAACCGTAATGAAAAATGAAATGAATTCACAAGAACACAAATCTTTTACACGGTTCAGTGGTTAAAATCCACCCAGTCCATGAGTCTATATTATTGTTGTTTTCTCTCTATTTTGGTAGAGTTTTAGTATTACATAATAATGATCCCTTTTACTATCCAATATTCTCATTATTTATAGAGAAATTCCATGGATAGGTTTGGGTAACCACGTGAGTCAATCACGCATATACATATTTATTACATTTAATACATATATTTCCCATTTATAATGGGATATGATTTGATCATAGAGTAAATGTTCTTCTAATATCTAGGACATTAAATATGACAGCCTGGTCATAAATAAGCTTATAATGGGATTCCTAATCTCCAGGGATCCGCGGGTGTGCAATATATTCGAATAACCATGAGCTGAATACCTCCTCCAAGCTCGTACTTCGACTGTCGTTTGAATATTATGAGCTCACACTTCACAACCTTCGTGTTTGTAGCTCGGGTTAAACCCTGACGCCTAATACCACAGGTGTCTACATGAAACTGGAGTTGTATACATGGATAATAAGCATATGTCATTCCCTTGGTTATTTCTCCGTATATTTATTTGCCAGCTGTACCTGAGCTACGTGAAGGAACTCGTGCTAAACTCAGGGTACAACACTAAGCAATAAATTAGTAAAGCATGAAATTTATTCAACCTAGATTATAATCATCATCATAATTAAAATAAATTTTGGCATACAATATTAATTATAATTCACCACTCAAAATCTAGAACTCTAAACAATTAGGTGAATAGAAATTCCGAGTTGATAATAGATTAAAGCAAAATATCATCTAGGGGACCTCTAAACAAGATTAGAAACAATAACCATAACAATAAGCATATATGAATATGTACAATATGATAATTGGGAATAGAAATTCAATAAATATTCTACCAGTAATATGCGATTATAGGTATGAGAGATTTTCTTCTATCTCCTTTGTGTCAGTTTAAGAATCAATAATCGGATGCTATAGCTACCAGCGGGCTAGCTGCCTTAGTTATGTTATATCGATCCCTTTGGTTGGTTTAGGTGGCACCAGCGAGATCCAACTAAGGTAAGGAACTTCGTGTCACGACTGCTCCACTCCGCCGATTAGATTGTATCGAGCTACATGCCCTTCTCATAAGATGTTGTAAGCTATTGTCCCCAGCAAAAGTGATTGATAGTTGCGATAGAATAGATGTTTAAATTAGTGTTTAGGGCTTTGAAATTTACCTTAGCCTAATAATGATCTAATCCATTGAAACCAAAAACAATCATCCAACATTCATGACATTAAAAAGAAGATTAATTAGAAAAGTAGAAGAAAGAAATACTTAATGATCAATCTTGAAATCCAATCTTCTTCCGAAAAGGTAATCTCCCTTTTTTTCATGTGTTTTTGGCTCTCCAAAGTCTTAATAATAATCCACCTCCTAAACTAAAATTAAAAAAAAATTCCTTTTATAGTCTCCATTTAATTGTAATTGAAAAACTTTAAAAATCTCAGAAAATCAAGCTGTCGCTACAGTGATCTCAAAAGTGGTTGCGGCGAGAGAACATTTACGAACTTCATTCACGTTCTGTGGCTGCCGCGAGCTCTAGTGTTGTCGCGGCCAGGACTTCTGAATACATCCTTGCCATGGAAAAGTGTGGTGTTGCTGCAGCAAGGATGGTTTTCTTGCATTTTTTTCTCGCCCGTGGCTGCAGCAAGCTTAGACTTTGTTGCAGTGTCAACCTTCTGATTCATGGACTGGAAAACCATGACAAAATAAGCCAAAACTTAATTTAATCATGTATTTTAGTTCTCCAAACATCACCTAACTACCTTAACATCAAAATCCATCAATTTTCTTCGTAAAATTCAATGTGGTTAACAAAATAAAAAACTCATAAAAATACACTAAAAATACTAAGAATCAGTCATAATCTATACTAGAAGTAATTAACAATTTATGGTGCAAAATTCCCTTATCACGCCATCACCTCTACATAGCAAACAAGGTGAGTCTCACCAGATGTGCAAACTTATTCTTAGGTGTGTTTCACACAAATCGAAATCGGCCCCCTCCGCACCAAACCCAGTCTTCCAAGAGAGCCCATTCTCAGTCGCGATTCTAGCCAAACGCAACCCCGAAACTAAACATCGAGCTCCATCTCATTTGAGACAGACCCAGGTGCCGAGAAATCCAAAGCACCGAGCCACCACCTTGTTTTCAAACTGATCGAACCCTCACTCTCCAAGAAATTCAAATATTATCTCTGTATTCCAAATGAACAAGTCAACATATTTATTTCATTTGGTCAAAGAGGGTGTTGGATTAGCTTATACAAGTTCTTTATTTATTTTCATGTATATCTAATATTAAAAAAATTAATACGAGATAGCCTAAAATATGTTTCTAAAATTGAATTCAAAGAGAAACAAAGAATAGAATACTTACAGTATACACAGCGGAATTAAAGAGTCCTTCCTTCAGTTTCTCAAACTCTTGTATCCTCTATGTCGCAGAGTATTATCAAGAAACTAAACCGATCTTCTATTTTCTTCACAATCTTCCAATGTATCCTTAGAACCACCTAGACTAGTGTGGGCAATTCTCAACACATGAGATAGATATAGAGAGAAGAAGAGAAAATAACAAAGAGGCTTAGAAAAGGACTTTTGTTTAGAGAGAATCTAAAACTATCAGAAAATCTAACTTGTGACTTATCAAACTTATGTTTTGACTTCTCTCTAAGCACTCCTTTTATAGACTCAATTAGGCCATTTAATTTAATTAAAAAAATCAATAAAATAATAGCCATTTTGAAGCCCTAGGTCGAAATTATCATGGGCAATAGGCCTGTGAAATTTCCCATTTGATTATAAGCCCATTAGACTTAAAATCAAGGCCTGTATTATTTTCCATTGATTTAATTAATTAAACAATTATTTAAATCCTTTATCAAATTAATTATTTATAATTTGAACCTTGATTTAAATTTATTTATTAATTTAGATACCAATTTATCTTAATTAATAAATCTGCCATAATTTCTCTTTTCTTCTCAAAATTACACAACTCTGTGAAACTATCCAAAATTGACGTGGTCAACTTTGATAATTCTAATTGATAATTAAATCAATTAATTGAGACTATCTAGATGATTTTATCCAAGGTACAATGGGGACCATGGGCCTATGAAATCAAGCTCCAATAAGTTATCATAAATCTAACAAATAAATTTACTAACTTATTAATTCCTCGTGACTCCACTATAGACTTGGAATTGCAGTCTTGAATTCATAGAACGCTCTAAAACAAATATAGATACGCTATTAATTATCCATTGTTACAACCATAATTGTCACTCAGTCCTCTATAGACGGTCTACAATGAGATAGGACTAAAATACCATTTTACCCCTCATTGTATTTTATCCTTAAAACACTTAGTCCCTTGTAAATGATATTTCAGTAAACTAATTTCATTACTGTAATGAGATCTCTATCATTTAACACCTTGAACCAAACTAAAAGGAAACCATCGTTTCACTTCTTCATCAGAAGCTATAGATGTTCATATCTATGATTAACACTCCCACTCAATTATACTACCGAGTTTCCAAGATGTATGTATGGGCTAGTCCGTAGGGTAAGCTGGTAACAAACAAGTCAAAGAACTCAAATAATACAATCAGTTAGAATACTAACCACTCAGAATTGAGATTGAATTGACCTATGGTCAACTATATGATATGACTAGAATAGATAATAACGGTATGTTTACTTATCTTATCAACTATCAATATCGGTCCAGTCCGATGTAACAAATACATCCGATCTTATCTACTTTGCTAATGTTCTGGAAAGAACATAACACTGTAATGTGTAAGTAGATCATATCGTAGATTGACAAGTCAGTGTAAATCCTGTGCACCGACTAATCTTAGGACTAACTTATTCTGAACATATAATCATATTTATATTCCACTATGATGACGTCACTATAAATAAGATTAGCTATATGCTCGGGATTGAATAGAAGTTTATATTAAACAAATAATCATGAAAATAAAACATGTGAGCAAAGTGATTGACCAAGTCAAAAAATGATTTCTATTATTTTATTGATAACAAAATGAGATTACAAAGAATTTGGGTTTTAATTAGGGCATAAAGCCCCAACAAACTCCCACTTGCACTAATTGAAACTAATGCCTTAATTCTACTAATCCCATCTCCTTAATATGATTATCAATTGTAGCTTCTGGTAGTGTCTTTGTAAACGGATCTGCAAGATTGTCTTCAGTTGCAATCTTCATAACCTTCACATCTCCCCTGCCCACATATTCTCGAATAATGTGATACTTCCTTTCTATATGCTTACTCCTCTTGTGACTTCGAGGTTCTTTCGAGTTGGCTATCGCTCCTGTATTGTCAAAAACAACACAAGCGGTTTATCCATTTCTGGAATAACACCAAGATTCGAATAGAACTTCTTTAGCCAGACGATTTCCTTAGCAGCTTCTGACGCGACTATGTACTAAACCTCCATGCTGGAATCTATTGGTTTTCTCTTTGAATTTTCCTTAGCCAAAGCTCCAAAAATCCATCCCTCAAGGCCTCCATACCCAAAATTAATCATAGAAACACACTCTACTCATCAAAGGAAACATAACCTAACCAAGTATTTTCCCAAAAACTCGGACAAATCCCCAAAATCCATATCCAAGCTCTCATGCCCCAAATACCAAAAAAACAGAGTAAGAATTCAGAAAACTCAGAGATAATAGTCAGAATTTTACCTCAGTTGTAACGATCTTCTCACAAGCTTCAACCTCCAATTTCTGAGCTTAAGTCTCAGCTAAACCCTCCCTTGTTCCAGAGCTTCAACTCATCTACAATCCCTTCAAAATCCCTAAATAAACACATGCTCCAAGCTCAAACTACTCAGTGAATTCAAAGTCAAAACCTTACCAAAAATGATGGCCTAAGCTTCCCTGAATCTTCTGGCTGTCCTAAACATGCCTTCCCTCAGCTTCACCCAGCCTAGAACCAACCTAGTTCCCAGCTGAAATTCTACAGCCCTTCACCTTAGCTCCATATTTGAGAGAGAACACACCGTGAGGGAGAAGTAGAGAATTCTATTTATCTCTCAAAGTTTCTAGTTTCTTCTTAGTATACCACTAACCTCAAATATTTACTAAGCATATCTCTTATAAAAAAGACCAAGCTGCCCTTCTAGTTTAACTAGTCCTCAAGTGACTCGTATGGGTAAGAAGGTCATTTCACTCCCAATTCCAACTAATTCCTCAAATGTTTCTACTTTCTACCAATTAATGCAGTCATCCAACTAATTACCAATTATTTATCCAAAGTCTAATAGTCCCCAA
The DNA here is from genome assembly GCF_963169125.1 of Humulus lupulus. Classification (NCBI taxonomy): domain Eukaryota; kingdom Viridiplantae; phylum Streptophyta; class Magnoliopsida; order Rosales; family Cannabaceae; genus Humulus; species Humulus lupulus. The sequence goes on along the minus strand of NC_084796.1, from coordinate 57,293,203 downwards.
TATATTTTCTAAATTACCGAAATACCCCCAAGCTCTCCCGAGCCGAGTATAAATCCCCGCTGTGACTATTTCGCCAAACCGCTCTCTAGGACTGTCTCGAGCCATATACTGCAAATATATCCACATGATAATGTGGTCTCAGCAATTTATCACATATAATTGCATTTATACCCTCAACGACCAAAATTACAAATATGCCCTTATAAGCTAAACAGGGCCAACATGCATATTTAATACTCATAAACATGCATTTAATCATATCCATATAATCATATAATCATGCATGTCGTGTAATCATGCATTTAACCATTTATTTACATATACAAATTATGCCCTCCCGGCACACTAATCAAGGTCCTTAGGCCTAACTAGCAATTTTGGGTCGTTACTACTATCCCCTCCTTATTACAATTTCGTGCACAAAATTTATTCAAACACATCATGTAATAAATCTCATACATCTGACCATAAATTCAGAGTCCAAGTATTTACCTTTTATCATTCAATAACACTCTTAATTGAGTGACAATATTGTTCCATAAGATCTTATCTTATAACTATAATTTCATTAACCTTTCCTTGCACAATAACTCTTTTGAAACCCCAGGGTCTGCTTATCTCATCAACGGTCATTTTCCTGTCTTGTCATTACCACCAGTAATACTCATAAGCCACCACCCATACAAAGGTTAGGCTAACTTGTATGCCCCTAGCCCTGTTCTTGGTATGATCTTGGACCCCTTCTCGAATCAGAAATCAAAACACCCCCTTTCTTTCCCAAGGTATCATAATCTTTCTTTTCTGCAATGTTTGGAGAAATACAAGTCTCCTGTCTTGGAACTTCGTATTCCGATACTTGAAACATGTGAATCCTTATGTTCTTGCAGATGGGCAGATACTTCGTCCCTAGTAATTTCAATAACTTTATTGGTTTCCCCCGAACCAATACTGAACCATGATACTCACTACTTTTCATTTCCTTACTTAAAACTAGTACTTCTTACTATCTATCTTACCATATCTTATGTTGTGTTACCTTAGACTTAATTTGACATTCATCACTGTGACTGATTTATCAAGGGAGTATACTTTTCTTAATATCCCAAACACTTGCACATTCAATGCATAATTCTTTAAAATAACCATTAATTCTTCAGGTTGCCATTCTATCTGTAGACACCCAATAACTCTAAGTTCCAACCTTATTCCCTTCATTCTCTATTTCCTTTCTATGACATGGAAAATTTAAGGGTGCCAACTTGGCACTATCAATTATCATGCTACGCCACCCATTATCACGAACCAAAGTGTGTTAACTCAATCTTCTGAGTTGCAACATTCCATGTCCAATCATCTTACTTGTAGTCTAATGTAGTCCTTTCCTATGATTCTCCACTATATCATTTTACCTTCCAATATACAAATTTTAAATCTTATCATCCATTTAAACTTCCTGGTTACAATATGCCTAAGGAGGTCGTACAATGTTCATTTAGGATCTACATCTCAACACCAGATTCCATCGGATCACTCATCTAATCTTCATCTCTTAATTCATACTACGATGGTACGACTCTTAACCATTCTCACAAGATCCTCTTTCTGAATTTCATTGTCCGTAGAGATATATATCTGTCCACAACCAATCACAAGTGCCATATCAATCTCAATCGTTACCTTGTCGGACCCAACTGTAATTTGTGGCGTCTTATCCAACCGACACAAATCTTCCCAAGTACGAGATCAATTTCTAAATTAATTTTTCCCCTTGTACAGTCAAGGGTTTCTAACATAAATCACCCAATAAGTCTCACCAAATCTTGGTCTCAGGGTTATTCCTCTACAAATGACCAAGCGCACAAATCCCTTACGCTATGCATTCACCGTTAACTTAATGTTCCATGAATACCGACCATGTTCCCATTCTTTCACCTACCTCGAGGCACAAAATCATCATCATCCCTTCAGTCTAAATCTGGGCGTGTCTCAGCCTTTGATGCACCGCTTACAGTTTCTTGTTTTAAACAAAGACAAGGTCCTTCACACTACCCTTCTGTATCCATCTATTACACACAGATTCCTATACCAAAGGGTGTTAACCAATCCTTATTCTATCTTATGAAAATCTAACACAAAATTATCCATTCAGTCTAACTTTAAGTTCTTTAGCCATCCCAATCTCTGGTCTAGCTATCGTCGAAGATACTTCAGGTAGTAGATGACATGTCCATCGGTCTCATTGTGCCTCTTATCCCTCAGACGTTCTTCAATAATTTCTTTGTGGCTTCTGATTGAATATTTTCATACTTGATGCCTTCTCTTCCTGTAGCATGACCTTAAATACCCTTGGAGACATGGAAGCGAACACTTTCTGGAGCCTTACTTGTGACCCTGCTTCTTCAGTCTTAGTATCATCATTGTAGTAGTCGTTCGCATTCTGCTTCTAACTGGGAAGTAGTTCATCACACCCTTAACGAACCTGGATGTGACTCATTCATATCGTTCCTGTACTCTCTGCTTGTAGTACTTACCTGTGTCGTTGAAGCGTAAGTCAGTTAAGAACCTTTATTGATAATCCATCACACCCCACTTGGTATAAGTAGTAATTCCTGAAATGTCTCTTTCCATGATCCTTAACTGGTAATAACCAGATCGAAGATCAATTCCTAAAGATATTATCCTGTCTTGTAATTGGGCTTTTAAACTCTTCATCCTTAACAGGCAATGTCAACGAATCTCACGATACGATGCTCCGTCTAATCCATCCCTATGTCAAAACTTCTTCAACTGAAATAGTAATTCTTTCTGCCAAACTAATATCATTCTTCATAATGTCCCTGATACCGAATCTGTCCATAGCCAAATCCAGAAGTGTACCCAACAACTCCTTACATACCCATCTGAATCCCTACTAACCAACTCAGTTTCCATTCAATCCAACTAATATACTTCAAGTGATGTCCCCTATAATCCATGGTTGTCCCTTATTTAACAAATTAGCTCTCACTCAGGAGCAAAATAAGGCTCTCATATGACAAGCTCCATCACATTCATTACAAACCCCTTTATTACTTGTATTCCAATTCTTCTTTTAGAAGTTTCTATTTCATCCCCAACAAGTACTAATATCTCAAGCCCTTCATACAATAGCCTTGAGACATATACTTCATATTCGAATCTCTCCTGGGAAATAGGCAACACCGAACTCTTTCAGCACGTTATATAACCAAGAACGAGGACTATCAAGTCAATTGGTCACCTCCGAGGAACTAGCCTCGAGCTTCGAATGTAACAAGGCATTACAATCCTCCATTCTCTAATCCTGGGCAATCCCTAATCCGCCCTAACGTATTGAACCATTCCATGTTAAAAACGTGTCCTTACCTGGTATCTTTTCAGATGGCGTCTCCTGCTTTTGGTACATACTAAATAACTTCACTAGGCCTCATCACTGTCCTGACGGCTATCCATTAAACTAGACCCCTTCCTGTCAAAACAAGGAACCATAGAACTATCAAGGGTTCTTCTTTTCCTATTACTAAGCATCTACCCTTACTAAATCCCACAAGTGGGAATACCATCATCTGCATTTCTTTCCCTGCCGCATTCGCGCTCCATACCTCATTCCTTATATCTTAAATGACATGGCCCTCCCTGCTGCCCAAGCACAGAAAAAAATATCATACACTAGTGCAGCCCTGATGCTTTAGGCCATCCCAGAGTTTAATCCTCAAATGAATCATCATTTCTGGCTACATCCGCTTATATCAACTTCCAAAGCGGATTGACCAACCCACCAAACTTATTGACATATTCTCTCATTATCTTACCATTCCAAACCAAGTTCATAAACTCATTAGTCTCCGCGACTCCAACTACTTCATAGTAATCTCTTTTATCAAATCACTATTTGAGTTCCTCCCAATCCATCATGTCAACATTTCGGGTTTGGGATACCACTTCCCAATACTTCCGGCCATCCCTCTCCCACAAATGCCTGGCACAGCTACTCTGTCACGACTTATCATCTTCATAATATCAAGGATGGAATTAGCTATACCCATCCACTATTCAATTCTTAAGCAAATCCAAACCTTCCTCAAAACCAGTGGATAATGCCTCTAAAGCCTTCCATACAGTAATTCTTATCTATCTGCACCCTCAGGTTAAATCAACACTGGTACCCTTACTATAAAGATATACAAAGTAGCTTTTCTCCCAACAAAACCTACTGTTTCACCCATCTAGTCTCCTCTATCAGACCTCATAGCCTTACTCTCATACCAGCAAACCTTTGCTGTAAATTTTAGGGGCAGATGAAGGACTCCAACCCTAGCTATCATTTACAACCCTTACTAGAACAATACCAAGTCCAATAAACCATTCTGAGCACATACAATCTGAATTAATCTGTCATCACCGACTAAACCCCTCAGCCTTGATGTTCATATCCAAAACCATCCCACGGGCAGGTCCAAACAACCACAATAAACATACACACATAATGCATATCAAACACCAATCTACATTACTATGCATTAGTTATCAAATTTCATTGCTACTAAATATAATCATATTCATCATGTCTTCCAGATACCAACAAGCAGAGAAACTGTATAAGTTTAATTTAAGCAATTAACCACATCCAATCAATTTACAAATCATTATCCAAATATTCATTCACATGTGATACCAATTCTAATAAACACGCCTCAATATCATCACACAGCAGTCAAGGGCCAAGCCTTACAATCTCATGCTCCCTATTAATCATACAAATTAATGCATTCATATTTCATTCAAGCACTTAAGCATATAATCTCATGTATTCAATTACAAAACCCTAAGTCGAGCTTGTCTTTAGCAGTAAGTGTACATTTCCAGCCAGTCTTCAGGAACCCTTAAACCTAGACTACTCTAATACCAAGTTGTAACACCCTGGATAACCTAGACCGTTACACTGTGTGTTTAAAATAGTGCAGGACTTGCTAATCAAATCATTTAAATGAAAATGTGATACTAAAGTCATAAACAAGTTAGTTTTAAAAGATTTTGTTCATAAACGAATAATTTTAATTAAAAAAAATATTTAGTACATAGGATCCCAAAAAAGTGTTTAAAGGACAAATTTACAAAATTTCCAAAAGTTATATACAATCAAGGCCACTCTACTGGAAAAATACACATTTTAGGTTTTCATCTCTATACAATCCCTTGACCGTGGCAGACGAGCAGTTGACAATGTACACCTCGCCCCCAGAGATCTCCAACTCATGGTTAAACCATCTTACCCTTACCTTTACCTATACCATGTAGCACCCGTGAGCCCAGGCCTAGCAAGAAAATCATAACATCATAACATATTTAATAACGAGAATCAAATAATTCATAAGACATTAACCAGATATATAACAAGCCATAGAAGACACATAATCAGTGACAACAATCGAGGAATCATCAATCTATCATCAAGGTATTGAACAAGCCTTCAAGATCAGATTAACAATAGCAAACATACTCAACAGTTATTACAATCATCATACAATACCCAGGGTTGACGCCCTTAGGCCGCACCCTCTATTTAACGCACTGACTCTGGCTCACTTAGGCTGAGCCCAGTGTTTAACCCAGTGACTCCGACTCGCTTAGGCCAAGTTCAGTGACTATTTTGCTAACCTCAACTCTTAGTGGCCGAGCCGCGTCCTATGCCCAAATATCAGTCTCGAAACTCTTAGCCCCGTTTATTTCATGCTCACATGGCATAACATAATCATACAACATTTGTATTCAAATATAGGGAACCCTAGTCCCAACACAACCACACAAAAGGGTGCAGTTTTCTTACCTCAGGTCCGAGTACTTCAGTTAATAAGAACGACCCTGAAGCACGATCCTGCTCCGAGCCCTAGCGAATAGCTAGCCATAATCCATAAATTGTACTTAGACGAGTTTAAATTCCAAAGAACAATCCCATGCTCTCGAGACCTTCAATTCCACCAAACGGGGTGGTGAAATCGTCCCCCGAGCCCATGAGCAAAAACCCTAAAAAGTACCCAAAAATCAAGTTTTCAAAGCGAAGTAGCGCTACAGCACTACCTATTGGGTGCTACAAAGCTAGAGTCAGACACTAAAGCCCCCAAAATCGCAGCCTAGCGATGTAGCGCTCCCAACCTAGCGCTACAGCGCTGACACCAGAATTTCGAATTTATTGGTTTTCTCTTCGAATTTCCCCGAGCCAAAGCTCCAAAAATCCATCCCTCAAGGCCTCCATACCAAAAATTAACCATAGAAACACACTCTACTCATTAAAGGAAACATAACCTAACCAAGTATTTTCCCAAAAACTCTGACAAATCCCCAAAATCCATATCCAAGCTCTCATGCCCCAAATACCAAAAACATAGAGTAAGAATTCAGAAAACTCAGAGATAATAGTCAGAATTTTACCTCAGTTGTGACAATCTTCTCACAAGCTTCAACCTCCAATTTCTGAGCTTAAGTCTCAGCTAAACCCTCCCTTGTTCCAGAGCTTTAACTCATCTACAATCCCTTCAAAATCCCTAAATAAACACATGCTCCAAGCTCAAACTACTCAGTGAATTCAAAGTCAAAACCTTACCGAAAATTATGGCCTAAGCTTCCCTGAATCTTCTGGCTGTCCTAAACATGCCTTCCTTCAGCTTCACCCAACCTAGAACCAACCTATTTCCCAACCAAAATTCTGCAGCCCTTCACCTCAAATCCATAATTGACAGAGAACAAACCGTGAGGGAGAAGGAGCGAATTCCAATTATCTCTCAAAGTTTCCAGTTTCTTCTAAGTAAAACACTAACCTCAAATATTTACTGAGTATATCTTTTAGAAAAAAGAGCAAGCTGCCCTTCTAGTTTAACTAGTCCTCAAGTGACTCTTTGAGGTATAAAGGTTATTTCACTCCCAATTCCAACTAATTCCTCAAATGTTTCTACTATCTACCAATTAATCCCGTCATCCAACTAATTACCAATTATTTACCCAATTTCTAATAATCCCCGTCATATTTTCTAAATTCCCGAAAATACTCCCAGGCTCCCCTGAGCCGGGTATAAATTCCCATCGTGACTACTTTGCCAAACTGCCCACTAGGACCGTCTCGAGCCATATACTGTGAATATATCAACATAATAATATGCTCTCAACAATTTATCACATATAATTACATTTATGCCCTCAATGGGCCAAAATTACAAATATGCCCTTATAAGCTAAACAGGGCCCACGTGCATATTTAATACTCATAAACATGCATTTAATCATATCCATATAATCATATAATCATGCATGCCGCATAATCAAGCATTTTATCATTTATTCACATATATACCAATTATGTCCTCCCGACACACTAATCAAGGCCCTTAAGCCTTACTAGCAATTTTGGGTCGTTACAAAATTAGTATCAACACAAAGGTACCTTCAAGGGTTGTAAAGATTGGAAAGAATCTTAGAGCTGAAGGGAAGAAGGAGTTGATTGAGTTTTAGAGAAATAACCTGGGCATCTTCGCTTGGTCATATGAAGATATGGTGGGAATCAATCCAGATGTTATGATGCATACTTTGAATCTAGACAGGAATGTGCTTACATAGGCACATTAACGAAGGCTTTTGGTGAAGAAGCGATCAAAAGCTTTAGAAGAAGAAGTAGCTCGCTTACTTAAGTGTGGGTTCATAAGGAAAGCAAAATATCCTACCTAGATTGTTAACCCTGTCTTGGGCCCAAAGCCCAATGGAAAGTGGAGAACTTGTATTGACTTCTCCGACCTCAACAAGGCATGTCCTGATGATTGTTTTCCACTACCTAGAATTGATCAGTTGGTAGACACGACAGCTGGTCACGAGCTCGTGTCTTTCATGGACAAATATCCTGGATATAACCACATGGCGATGAACACTGCAGACTAAGAGCACACCAGCTTCATGACTGAGCATAATGTATACTGCTACAAGGTTATGCCATTCAGGCTGAAGAATATCAGTGCAATGTACCAATGGTTGGTCAACAAAATGTTTGTTAACTAGATCAGGAAATATATGGAAGTGTACGTCGATGATATGCTCTTTAAATCAAAGAATGCCAACAACCATGTCTCCGACCTTGAGGAATATTTTGGCGTGCTAAGGAAATATGAGATGAAGCTAAATCCCCAGAAGAGCACCTTTGGGGTTTCCTCGGGAATTTTTTTGGGCTTCATAGTCAACAGAAGGGGGATAGAGGCAAACCCAGAGAAGATCAGGTCATTACTAGAAATGCCCTCGCCTAGGTAGCGTAAAGAAGTATAAAGCTTAATTAGAAAGGTGGCAGCCCTAAATTTTTTCTTTTCAAAATCCATTGACAAGTGTCTCCCATTCTACAACTTGACCAAGGGAAACAAAAAATTTGAGTGGACCATAGAATGCGACCAAACGTTTCAGCATCTGAAAACTCACCTGGCTGAACCCCTCATATTATCAAAACCAACAGTTGGGGAATGGTTGTTCTTATACCTAGCTGTGACAGAATCGTATTAGTTTGAGAAGAAAATTGAGCGCAGAAACTGGTGTTCTACATGAGTGAAAGGCTTCTGGGGGCTGAGTCCAGTTACCCTTTAATAGAGAAACTCACGCTCTACTTGATCTTGGCCTTAAGAAAAATCAGGCAGTATTTCTAGTCCCACAACGTCAACATCTTAAACCAATCAACCTTTAAGGTAGGTCTTGTGAAAGCCTGAAGCATCGGGACATTTGCTTAAGTGGGCCATTGAACTTAGTCAGTTCGAGGTATTATACAAGTCACGAACAACAATCAAGAGTCAAGCGGTAGCTGATTTTGTGGCAGAATGGATAGGTTTCCAGGATGAACCAGTGCAAGAATTGTGGAAACTCTTTGTAGATGGATCATCTAAAAACAATTGATCCAAAGCTGGGATAGTATTGATCTCGCCTGAAGGACATCGATTCCAAACAACATCCAACAAAGAAGCAGAGTACGGGGCTCTATTGGCAAGAGTATTAGTGACAAAAGAACTAAAAGCAAAGGTGATTCAATGTTACAGTGATTTCCAACTCCTTGTTAATCAGATATTAGGGCAGTATCAAGATAGTTGCATCAAAATGGCTACTTGTTTACCTAAGGTTAAAGATGAGTTGTCTGAGTTTGAGTTATGTTCCATTGAGTAGGTACCCCACGATCAGAATTAAAATGTTGATGCTTTAGCTCGACTTGCCACCACCAAAGAGGCAGACACGTTAAACGTAGTCCCAGTGGATTTCTTAGAACAACCAAGCATAACGGAAGAACTAGTTAAGGTCAGAGTGATTGACACAAAACTAACCTGGATAACCCCCGTAATAGAATACCTCAGAACCAGTAAGCAACCAAATGACCTAAAGTGTAACGTCCCAAAATTTCTAATAAGGCTTGCCTTGATTACGGGCCCCTGAGGGCAATTTTGGAATATTATGTGAATTAATAGGATATTGATGTGATTATATGAATTGCATGGTTTGTATTATTATATAGTTGATTATGCATGTTTAGGTGTATTAAATATGCGAAACATGTCACTTTCATTGTAATTATATGATATTATGTAATTGAGACCTCATTATTATGTGGATATATTTTAAATATTCGGCAGAGTCAGTCTTTTCGAGGAAGAAAGCAGTTTAGTCAGAAAAGAGAATTTATACCCGATTCAAGGTGAGCCAAGGGTTATTTCGGTAATTCAGTGAGTTACCAAGACTCACTAGAGTATGAGTCATATTTTGGGAGAATTAGTGTATTTTGAGTTTAGTGGAATTAACTGGGAATTTTAAGTGTAATGGGAGATGGGAGTGCAAAATGAAGATTTTTCCCTCGAGGGACGTTGAGAGGAGAGAGTTGCCTTGAGGGCATTTTGGTCCTTAAACCATTAGTTATATTTGAGTTAGTTGAGTAGACTAACTCAGAAGCTACCTCACTCTCTCTCTCACTAGTGTTACACTTTGAAGGAAATTGAGAGTTCTTGATGCTAGGGATTTGAAGTGGCTTTAAGTATAGTTGGGAAGCTTGTGAGTTTGGTAATCATCAAGGGAAACATTTTTAGCTTAGGTAAATTCATGTTCTTGAGTTTATTTTTTTAGTTTTTGGATTTTTTAGTGAATTTTGATGTTCAATTGACTTTTATGTTTGGCTTTGATATGTCTGAGCTACTAGGACCATTATTATGGTCGAAACAGGTGAAAACCATGTTTTTGGAGGATTGGTGATTCTGAAAATCATTGGTTTTCTGAGTTCGTCATGTCACGCCACGGCCTTTATGAACTCAAAGGGACAAGCAGGTCCCTCGAACCACCTTGGCACTGCGACGCTAGGCGAGTTGCGCTGCGGCATGTGCCCTATAGTTTTAGGCTCAGGACTCTCTAAATTGTTGGGCTACGACCCTTAGTGGGGGGCGTCGTGGCTCTAATTGAGGAAATGCAAAAAAATAGGTTTTGGGAGCTGGAGACCCAAATATAAGGGGTCGGGAATGGCTCTACTACTCAACTAATAGAATGCACGATCCCGAAGGCTAGGACTGGGTCTGGAAGCCATTATTAATTCATTTCTTGATAGTTATTCATTGTTATGGTTGTGAATAGGGGAAAACGTTAGGCTCGGGAATGAAGGAGCAATTTTGAGGGTCATCAAACACTATTTACTCATGACCTGAGGTAAGAAAAATGCACCCGGCCTGAGTTTAGGCTTGGCCCGGTTATAGTATAGGATAATTACTATGCTGAGAATGTTGTATTAAACATGTTAATTGGGATGTGTTTACCTGTGTTAAATGATAGCTACTTATCTGGTTATCTAATGTTGAAGCTCGACTTATAAGTTGAGGATTCATCTGTGTTATCTGATGAAAAGCTTGGCTTAATAATCAAGGAGATACTTGTTATAAAAGGACTCGACTTATCAGTCGAAGGATAAAAGACTCGACTTATCAGCTGAAGGTTAAAATACTCAACTTATCAGTTGAAGGATAAAGGGCTTGACTTATCAGTGGATGGTTAAAAGACTCGACTTATCAGTTGAAGGAAAGAAGACTCGACTTATCAGTCGAAGGATAGAAGACTCGAATTATCAGTCAAAGGACAAAAGACTTGAATTATCAATTGAAGGTTAAAAAACTCGAAGGGCAATATAATGCTAGGCATCGAACGATGTGGTTGAACTAACCAGGAAGTGAGATTTACGCTTGAATGACCCTAACTCTGTCTGAAATGTTAAGAGTCAGGCTCGCTTGGTTATCTCAAAGGCTGGTTATATGAGGAATTGGGAAATAGGCCTTACTGTAAATTTATAGACACTTATCTCGATTGATCGCATGCATGAGTAGGGTTATTACTGCTAGCCATGCTATTTATAATTCGGTGATCTAATGATGTACGACTTATAAGCAAGATTATGTTTTCTTGCTGAGCCTCGGGTCACGGGTAGTAAATGGTGCAGGTAGAGGAAATGAAAAGTTGGACAAGCCATGAGTTAGAGAGCTTCGGGGGCAGAGTGTACATATTTGGCCTGATCGTCTGCCATGACCGAGGCTATCTATTGGAACTAGGGTCGGACCCTTATTTTACCGCCTAGGTCGGATTTTGTATATATTTTGGGTTTATAACTGTTTTAAAATATTTTGGGATCCCATGTATTGAGGTTAAACACTTTTAATGAAATGGTTGACTTTTGATCAAAAATTTTAGTACCTAAAGCTGTGGTTAGTTTCAATTTCACAATGTAAGTTCAAATTACTGGTTTAGCGAGTTAAACACTATTTAATTACATAGTGTAATTTTCCTAGATTAGGAGGATGTTACAACTTGGTATCAGAGAGGTTTAGGCTTAAAGGTTCTTGAAGATGGGTTGCGCATGTACATTCACCGCTGAAGACAAGCTTGACTCAGGGTTTTGTAACTATTTATGTCAATTTGTGTTTACCTGTCTATTTGACACATGACTGTCTTATTTTGATACTTGATTATGAAGCATGAGTTATACTAATAGGGCCTGGCCCTTGACTGATGTGTGGATGATAAAGAATGTGCTCATTAGCACTATTACTACTATGAATATTGAAGAATGTACTTATTCTCACCTTGATTGAGCATGAATATGAACTGACTTGCTTATTAGCATGATTGTTGTATGTGAAAGCTATTGAACTGCTTATTTGCACTGTTATTGCACGTGTATGCTTGATTGTTCGGTCTTGGATCGTGGGGTGGTGTTGGGCACCATTATTTTTTCCTGATATGCCAAGTCATTGACTGCAGATAGACTTGGAAGTATGCTTCTAGGGCAATCAAATGAACGAGTCAGCACTGGAAGTTAGGTTAAAGACAACGACCATGGTCAGAACCCTCTGCCAACTCCTGAGAACTGGCAACAGGTGCTTGCTGATATGCAAGCCAGGATACAAATGCAAGAAGAAGAGGTCCGCCTATTCAGACAACAACAGGTTCCAATAGGGAATGCTGGACCAGTTGTGCCACCTGTTGTGGCACCAATATTACAGCAACAGCCAGGGGCTGAAAACAGGTTGGAGCCTCTCTATGTGCACTTCTGGAAACAACACCATCCTATCTTTGAGAGAAGACCAGATCCGCTGCGAGATGAGCAGTGGATGGGTATGACCACCTCCATCTTGGACTGTATAGGGGTGGCAGGTAATGAGAGAGTGGCCTATGCCACATTTTTGTTTCGGGAGGATGCCTGAATCTAGTGGGAAGTGGTATCCCAGAATAGAGATGTAAAGACTCTGAGCAAGGAGGAGTTCAGAGAATTGTTCAATGAGAAATAATATAACAATGCAGTCAGAGCTGCAAAGGTAGATGAGTTCAGTAATCTAGTACAGGGCTCCATGACTGTTATAGAGTACGCCCTAAAATTTGATAGGTTGGCCAAGTTCGCTACATACTTGGTGCCAACTGATGTGATAAGAAAAGAGAGATTTGTTCAAGGGATAAACGTTATGATTGCCTGGGATGTTAAAATTTCTTCAATACCTGGAGCGACGACTTATGCTCAAGTAGTGGTGAAGGCCCTTACTGCTAAGGGCCCTGAATATAAGATCTGGCGCGAGAACGCAGCCAAAAGGGACACTAGGAGGGTGGGACCTCCCTTTATTGGATCTAGAAGGGGTGGAGGCCCTAGTGGCCAGAAGAGGAACACCCCAGATACCATTACAGTTCTAGGCCCAGATAGGAGGCCACCGGGTATACAGGTTGGCTGCTAGGGCAGCAATCAGAGCTAGAGGACTTATCGTGAGTGTGCCAGATGTAGGAGACGTCATCTGGGATTGTACTGGGTGAAGGCCTTATTTTTTTGTTGTATAGTTGGGTACCTTAAGAAATATTGCTCAAGGGTGAAGGAGGAAGAACCAAAGAAGGCGGATAGCTTGGCTCCAGCTCAAGTGTTCGCATTGATAGAATTAGAGGCTGAGGCTCGACCCTCAGTAGTGACTGGTTAGCTTTCTCGTGCTAGCACTTCTTATTATTTTTTGATTGATTATGGGGATACACATTCCTTTGTATCTAGTAGGGTGATTGATAGGTTGTGTAGCCATGTGAATACTATGAAATGGGATTTGGGACTTTATTGCCTATTGGGAATCTAGTGGTCTCTAGGAGATGGGTCAGATCATTACTGGTGGAGTCAATAGCAGAGAGCTATCAGCAGATCTCATTGAGCTAGTTATGGAAAAAATTTATATGATATTGGATATGGATTAGCTAGCCAAGTATGGGGAAACTATAAATTTGTCAGACCTAAGAGCAAGGACCCGTTTTTATTTGTCAGACCTATTGCGAGGTGGTTGCATGGGATTCCTAGCTAGGTTTGTAGATACCACTAGGGTTGTGCTAGCTACACCCGAGGAGAGCAAGTTAGTTTGTGAGTTTTTGGATTTGTTCCAAGAACAGTTACCGGGGTTACCGCCCGACGGAGAGAAAGAATTTGTCATTGAATTTGCACTGGGGACAGAGCCAGTATCTAGAGCACCATACAGAATGGCTCTAGTAGAGTTAAAGGAAGTGAAGGTTCAGTTATAAGAGTTACTGGACTTTGGTTTTATCAGGCCTAGTTTGTAACCCTAATTCTAGACTCTGGACCATTTAAACTACTATACATAGACACTAATCTTAAGAAAAACATATACACGAAATACTCAAAATTTTATTAAAAACTATAAAGTAAAGGCTAAATACATAAAAATTCAGGGTAGGATATGGGATCCCATTGTTTGAAATAAAACATAACTTAAATCTTTAACAAATTCATTACAAAATCAAGTGCAGAAAATACATATAAAGCATAAATGAAATGACAAAAAAAAAAAACAAATTCGTCCTTGAATCGTTCACGCACTCCACCGAATCCATTCTCCCTCAATACACAACCCAAGCCGCCAAGAATCTTCCCACCGCCATAACTATTTTACTGCACATATAAAACAAAGGAATGAGCCTAATGCCCAGCAAGGAAAATCTACTACAAGCATGAAATATAAACATAAACATATAACATATAACTATAAACATATATCATAATTCTAACCCATGCGCATGATAAACATTGGGGTTTGCTAACTAAGCAACTATAAGCCTCAACATACAATGAGGTTGCTAGCTAAGCAACTATAAGCCCCAAAACATAAAAGGGTTGGGGTTTACTATTTAAGCAACTATAAGCGCCAAAACATATATATATTATAACATATAAAAACATATTATAACATAATCATATAAGCATATAATAACTATCCTATTTTCCTTACCAAATACTAGGATGTGAGAACAAAGATGGGATTTTGGAACACTCCTAAAAACCATTAATGAGAAAGGTGAGCACTTCTAAAAAAGGAGATGAAAAATGAATGAATCTAAACCACCGATAATAAGAACTTACCGAAAAGAACCTCAAGTTCAAAGAACTTAATTGCCTAACCAAGAATGGAAACTATTTAGTTAGGATTCGAGTAGAGAAAAACTATAAAAACTGATGAAATATACAGAAATGAACTAGGAAAAGGAATACCTTTGAATGCTCTATAACCGAACTACACCTTGATATTGGAATACACACTATTAACCTTACTTCCCAAGTGTTTAATAAGCTTAAAATGATAAAGCTTATAACCCCAACCCAAGTGTTTAACACTCTAAAGTAAACCTAGTGCTTGAAGGCTCTGAACTCATCTTGAAGAATGAAAGAAATGGCTGGGTACTAGGTCCTATTTATAGAGTTCAAGAATGAAAAGATCTTCTTTTAGCTTGAATAAAAATAATGACTTTTTAATTGAAAAATATTTGAATAATCGTTCAGCAGAGGCTTAAGACTCGGTCAAAATATTCTGAGGCTTATCAAGAGATTATGGAATAAAATGAGCTCGGTTTCAAAACCAGTCAAAAATAATGCCCTAGAGCTGATATATCGCCCATGGTAGGCGATATATCGCCTGGGCTTATATTCCCGAGGCTCGTCGAAGTGTTCGTGCGAAGTTACGTGTTTTTCGTATTCCCCGAGTGGCGATATATCGCCCCCTAGAGCTGCGATATATCGGCATACGCTGAAATATTATACATGTAATTGCACTTTGTCAGCCTAATTTGAATTGAGTAAACAGCTTTGACTGAGTCCAATAACGATTTCAAAGCTGCTTGCAGACTCTAGAATTTTCAAATATTACTCTTAATAAACTATTCCTAAAAAATACTTAGTTTCTCAATAAACATGCACATGACAAGTGTCATTATCTTATTGGGTCTATCTAAACCTTATAGTATAATAAATATCATCTTCATAATCAGTTATACTAATCAAACCTTATGTTATAATTAATATTCTTAAACTATAGGTTAAACTTATAAAATCTACAAGTGTTACTACGAGTGTCCAACTAAGTCCCGGCTTGAACCAAAATCCACAGTAATAAACATACTATAACTACTACTAGCCATTACTACTACTACTACTACTATCTAACTAGCTAAGTAAAGTTCTTGGACTCTACAATTCTCCCCTACTAAAAAGAATTTCGTCCTCGAAATTTACTTACCAAAAAATTCCAGATACCGGGCTATCATGTCCTCCTCCAACTCCCACGTCACCTCCCATTCAGAACTATTACTCCATAGGACTTTGACTATCAGAATACTCCTTGACCGTAACTGCTTCATCCCTCTATCTAGGATGCTAACCGGTCGTTCCTCGTAACTCAAGTCTTTCTGGAGTGCTATTGCATCGTACTTGAGGACGTGAGATGGGTGTGACTATCTGCTAGGGCTAGTGGTAGGGCTAATCTCTACGCAACTACTCCCACTTTTTCCAATATCTCAAAAAGACCTACAAAATGGGGACTAAGATTGCCTTTCTTCCCAAACCACTTCACACCTTCCATAGGAGATATCTTCAAGAAGACTTGATCTCCAACCTTGAATTCCACATCACGCCGCTTGGCATCCGCATAGATTTTCTGACACCTTTGAGTAGTGAGCATAAGCTTTCTAATCAGCGCTACTGCTTCTTGAGCTTTTCTAAGAGCTTCGGGACCAAGGAGCTGCCTTTCTCCTACCTCGTCCCAGAGTAGCAGCGATCGGCACCTTCTTCCATAAATTAATTCATAAGGTGCCATCCTGATCGTTGACTGGTAGCTATTGTTGTAGCAGAACTCTATCAGCGGTAAGTATTTATTCCATGATCCTCTGAAATCAAGTACACAAGCACGCAACATATCTTCTAAAATCTTTATGGTGCACTCGGACTGACCGTCTGTCTGAGGATGAAAAGCTGTACTAAGACTTAACTTAGTACCCATGGCTTGCTCTAAACTTCCCCAAAATCTCGATGTAAACACTGATCCTCTATCAGACACTATTGTCTTTGGGATTCCATGCAACCGTACTATCTCTTGGACATAGATGTCTGCGTATTGGTCCGATGTGTATGAGGTCTTAACAGGCAGGAAATGAGCTGACTTGGTTAGTCTATCTATCACTACCCAAGCTGAATCATGCTACTTACTTGTTCAGGGAAAACCTGTCACGAAATCCATGGCTATATCGTTCCATTTCCATTCTGGTATGCCAAGCGGTTGTAATAAGCCTGCAGGTCGCTGATGTTCTGCTTTCACTTGCTGGCATACTAGATATTTAGACACGAATTCCGCTATGTCCTTCTTCATCCCTGGCCACCAATATATTGCTTTCATGTCGTAACTCATCTTGGTCGACCCTGGGGGAACTGAGTACGGGGTACTATGAGCTTCTTCTAGAATCGTCATCTTAATCCTTTGATCATTTGGCACGCATACCCGTTCCTTATATCTCAATAACCCTTGACCTGATATTGAGAAATCTATGGCCTTGCCTTGTCTGACTGCATCCATATGTGCCACTAGTGTGTCGTCATGCCTTTGCCCAATACGTATATCTTCTAGCAGATTTGACTAGATAGACAAGTTAGCCAGCTTGCCGACAACTACTTCTATTCCAGCATTGATCAGCTCCTGCTGCAGCGGCTTTTCTATTCTGGCTAGTGCTACTAAACATCCATAATTCTTCCCACTTAGCGCATCGGCAACTACGTTTGCCTTTCCCGGGTGGTATAGGATTTCACAGTCGTAATCCTTCACTAGCTCTAACCACCTGCGCTGCCTCCTGTCAAGCTCCTTCTGAGTAAAGAAGTACTTTAAACTTTTGTGGTCCATATAAATCTCACACCGTTCTCCGTAAAGATAATGGCGCCAAATTTTCAAAGCAAAGCCCACCGCTGCCAACTCCATATCGTCAATTGGATAGCGTTGGTCATACTCCTTCAGCTGCCGTGAGGCATAGTCTATCACCTAGTCATTCTGCATCAGCACACAACCCAACCCTTGCTTCGACACATCATAGTAGACTACAAGGGTGTCGGTACACAGAGTACTGGTGTTGAGCAAAGTTTATCCTTAAGCAACTGGCAGTTTCTTCACATTTATTAGTCCTAGTGAACCTTTGTTGTTTCCAGGTCAGGTTGGTGAGTGGAGTGGCTATCTTAGAAAATCCCTCTATGAACCTCCGATAATAACCTGCTAATCCCAGAAAGCTCCTTACTTCGGATGCGGTCTTTGATCTTGGCCAATCCTTCACAGCTGTTACCTTTGATGGGTCTACTGCAACTCCGTCCTTGGATATAATGTGCCCAAGGAATGCCACTTGCGAAAGCCAAAACTCGCACTTCTTGAACTTGGCGTAGAGTAGATGTTCCTTTAGTCATGACAAGATCAACCTCAAATGTTCCTCGTGCTCGACTTCATCTTTGGAGTATACTAAGATTTCGTCGATGAATACTACGACGAATTTATCTAAGTAGTCCTTGAAGACGTTATTCATTAAGTCCATAAACGCGGCTGGAGCGTTGGTAAGGCCGAAAGACATAACTAAAATCTTGTAATGTCCATAACGAGTTCTAAAAGATGTCTTAGGAATATCCTCTCCCCGCACCTTGAGCTGATGGTACCCGGACCATAAATCAATCTTTGAAAACATGGACACACCTCGAAGTTGATCACATAAGTCGTCAATCCGGGGTAGCGGGTACTTATTCTTAATTGTTACCCTATTCTGCTTATGGTAATCTATGCACATCCGCATGCTTCCATCCTTTTTCTTCACAAATAGAACCGGTGCTCCCCATGGTGAATGGCTCGGTCTAATGAAACCCAAGTCTAGGAGTTTTTGTAGCTACGTCTTTAACTCGTTGAGTTCGGTAGGTGCCATCCGGTATGGTGCCGTGGAGATAGGCTCGGTGCCCAGTACTAATTTGATCGTGAAGTCAATTTCCCGAGTCGGCGATAATCCTGGTAAGTCATCAGGAAATACTTCTGGAAATTCTCTTACAATGCGGATGTCTTCAACCTTAAGCAGTGTTTCCTTTACTACATCTGTGATGCTGGCTAAGAACGCTTGACATCCTTTTTCTATAATCCTTTGAGCTTTGAGAGATGATATTAGCGGTGTGCGTAATCCTGAAACTTGTCCCATTAAGTATAGTCTCTGGCCATCAGGAGTCTTGAACGTCACTTTCTTGCGTTTGCATTCGATGGTTGCGCCATGCCGTGCTAGCCAATCCATGCCTAGTATCACGTCGAAGTCTTTGATCTCTAGTTCTATTAGGTCTCCTTCTAGTTCTATGTCCTCAATCTTGATCAGTACGCCTCGTACTACCCGTGCTGATAGAACTACTTTGCCCAAAGGCAACTCTGTCACAAACCTAGTTCTAAATCTTTCACAAGGTTTGTCTAGTTTTTCTATGATTCCTAACGAGATATACGAATGAGTGGCTCCCAAATAAAATAATATAGAACATATATTATCGAGGATAGAAACCTGACTTGTGACCACTTTATTGCTAGCATCAGCCTCTCCTTGGGTTAAGACAAATACCCTAGCAGGAACCATCTTATCTTCCTTTCTCCCTTCTGGCTTGAGCTGGGGACATTCTTTCTTCCAGTGTCCTTCTTGACCACAGTTGTAATATCCCTTGGTGTTTGCCCGGAACTCACCAGGATGTTTCTTCTGGCACTTAGTACATTGCGGGTACTCTACGTAACCCATCCTAATGCTTCCATTGTTTGTCCGTGCCCTTTTATCGCTATCGGACTGCTTATTGTCAGGATGCATTCTTTTCTGACCATTATTGTTGTTGCTGGACTGATTGTTGTGGTTGTTATTATGGTTGTTATTCTGACTAGTTTGAGGTTGACTCTGCTGTCTAGGCTTAAGCTTACTGGCTTCTTCTTTACTAACATTAGCCTGCAGCCTTTCTACTTCTTTTGCCCTCTCTAGAACATCGGTATAGGTTGTATTTCCTGGGTTCGCTAGCTTAACCCCTAGCTCGATTTTCAGTCGAAGTCCTCTAACGAACTTAGACACCCTCAGATGGTCAGTTGGAACCATTTCCGATGCGATCTTAGCTAATCGGTCGAATTGTCGAGCATACTCTGCCATTGATAAATTCCCTTGCTTCAAACCAACGAACTCCTCAACTCTTGAAGCGATGACAGCCGAATTATAATACTTTTTGTGGAACAGCTCCACAAATCGGGTCCAAGTCATGGTGGAAACATCATGCGTCTGGTGGACTAAGTCCCACCATATTCTGGCATCTTTCTTAAGCAGAGAAGAAACGCAGGATATGCGGTCTATGTTGCTGAGGTTCATATGTGTCAGGATTGGCTCCATATTCCAGAGCCATTCTTCTACCTCGAAGGGGTTTGTAGTCCCTTCAAAGTTTGGAGATCGTTGCTTACGAAACCTCTCATAAACTGGCTCCATGTATTAAAATGGATATGGTGCATAATTCGCCACTGGACATCCACCATATGGGCCAACTTGTTGGGGTGTTGAGGCCATTTGCTGCTGCTGTGGTTGTGGGGGAGGCAGAGGCTGAGTCTAAGGCTAAGCCTATTGTCGTTGTTGCTATAATAACTCCTCAACTTGTTGTCGCAGTCTGGCGATTTCCGCAGTGCTGTCAGCCGGCGGCGGTAGCGCGTTGCAGTTGGCAGTAGCACGCACTCCCTTTCTGCGAACTGTAGGGGCTTCATTGTTCACCGGAGTAGCGTTGGAGGCATTTTCAATGGTGCGAGCAGACTTTCGGAGCGACATCGCAGCAGAGTTCTAACAGTTGAGAGAAACATGTCAGAACTTTACCCTAATAGGCTCTAAGCCAAAAAAAACTTAATCTAAATAAACATAACTCGGACCTATTAATTATGACTTCTTATGAAAATTATATAAGTCTTCTTTATTATTAGAGTGGGTTTCTGTACTTAGAAAAATAAGCTATCTTTATTATTTTCTAAGTTTGTTTCTAATCATCCTTTATGGCTTAATTCTCAGGCTCGAAACTTATCTTTGTTCCAAAGTTAACCATATTGAGGAAGGGTTGGGATCAGTAAAATCGTTCCCACTACTATGGCCTCCTAACTCTCAATATAGAAACTCGGTTCATTGATTTGTATCCACCCTCACCGAACTTAGTCATTATTTATTAGATCTATTATTTATTATGATTGCAAAATAAAATCAAACTCATACATGTTAACAAAATAACATTGATATTAATTTGGGAAAAAAAGTTTTCACTATTTACAATCATAAAAGGAAACAAATAATAAATTCAAATAAACAAGGAAACTAATCTATTCTAAAAATCGGGATCTTCTACATCTGATCCTTCATCTAACATATCGTCATCTATCTCTTCATAGTCATCATTGTCTTGTGCCTCAAAATGCCCTCGAGAAAGATTCATAAAAATTCTATGTCTTTGTTCATTTGTAAATTGAAATTCCATGTTTGAAGTGAACCTAGGTATGAGAAAATAATATCTCATAGCTACCAGCAATTCATCTTCATCATCTATCATCTCCCAAATTTCTTCTAAGGCTGCAATCACGGTAGGATAATCTCTAAAAAGCCTAATTACTAAAACGTATTGCTCCGTTGATCTCATCATGATTTGCTTAGATTCTTGGAGGTGACCTATCTCCTTGTGGAACAAAAGTAGCCTCCGAGTGATTCTTTCTAGCACTCCTACTGTGTTTCGTGGTTCTCTAATTCTTTTTAGGGCCTTAACTGCTCGTATATCCTCATAAGTTAATGCTCCGTTCATTCTTAACTAAAACATAAAGGAAAAAATTGTTAGCTATACTTGTAAACATAATAACTATAATCATAAACACTAACTTCGCAATCCGATCCGGAGCTTTGAGAGTGTGTATCGAGGTGAACTTCATGCGGATGAACCTTCGCTCTGATACCAACTGTAATGACCCAACTAATTATAAACTTTGGACCATTAAAACTACTATACATAGACACTAATCTTAAGAAAAACATACATACGAAATAGACATAATTTTATTAAAAACTATAAATTAAAGGTTAAATACATAAAAATTCAGGGTAGGATATGGGATCCCATTGTTTGAAATAAAACATAACTTAAATCTTTAACAATTTCATTACAAAATCAAGTGCGGAAAATACATATAAATCATAACTGAAATGACAAAAAATAAAAATAAAACAACTTCGTCCTCGAATCGTTCACGCAGTCCACCGAATCCATTCTCCCTCAATACACAACCCAAGCCACCAAGAATCTTCCCGCTGCCATAACTATTTTACTGCACATATAAAACAAAGGAATGAGCCTAATGCCCAGCAAGGAAAATCTACTACAAGCATGAAACATAAACATAAACATAAGCTATAAACATATAACATATAACTATAAACATATATCATAATTCTAACCCATGCGCATGATAAACATTGGGGTTTGCTAACTAAGCAACTATAAGCCTCAACATACAATGAGGTTGCTAGCTAAGCAACTATAAGCCCCAAAACATAAAAGGGTTGGGGTTTACTATTTAAGCAACTATAAGCCCCAAAACATATATATATCATAACATATAAAAACATGTTATAACATAATCATATAAGCATATAATAACTATCCTATTTTCCTTACCAAGTACCAGGATGTGAGAACAAAGATAGGATTTTAGAACACTCCTAAAAACCATTAATGAGAAAGGTGAGTACTTCTAAAAAGGAGATGAAAAATGAATGAATCTAAACCACCGAGAAGAAGAACTTACCGAAAAGAACCTCAAGTTCAAAGAACTTAATTTCCTAACCAAGAATGGAAACTATTGAGTTAGGATTCGAGTAGAGAAAAACTATAAAAACTGATGAAATATACAGAAATGAACTAGGAAAAGGAATACCTTTGAATGCTCTATAACCGAACTACACCTCGATATCGGAATACACACTATTAACCTTACTTCCCAAGTGTTTAATAAGCATAAAATGATAAAGCTTATAACCCCAACCCAAGTGTTTAACACTCTAAAGTAAACCTAGCTGCTTGAAGGCTCTGAACTCATCTTGAAGAATGAAAGAAATGGCTGGGTACTAGGTCCTATTTATAGAGTTCAATAATGAGAAGATCTTCTTTTAGCTTGAATAAAAATAATGACTTTTTAATTGAAAAATATTTGAACTCATCTTCCTCCTCTCTAAATATTCCTGAGGCTCGTCGAAGTGTTCGTGCGAAGTTACGTGTTTTTCATATTCCCCGAGTGGCAATATATTGCACATGACAAGTGTCATTATCTTATCTGGTCTATCTAAACCTTATAGTATAATAAATATCATCTTCATAATCAGTTATATTAATCAAACCTTATGTTATAATTAATATTCTTAAACTATAGGTTAAACTTATAAAATCTACAAGTGTTACTACGAGTGTCCAACTAAGTCCCGGCTTGAACCAAAATCCACAGTAATAAACATACTATAACTGCTACTAGCTATTACTACTACTACTACTATCTAACTAGCTAAGTAAAGTTCTTGGACTCTACATAGTTTTTCACCATGGGGTGTGTAACGACCCGAGATCACAAATGAGGCTTAGGGCCTTGATTAGCGTTCCAAGAGGGCATAATTGGTATATATGAATGTTTAAATATTTAAATATGTGACTATGTGGCATGCATGAATAATATGATTATATGAATACGTTAGATGCATGTTTATGAGTATTAGATATGCATGTGGGCCCTTTATAGCTTATAAGGGCATATATGTAATTTTTGCCCGTTGAGGGCACAAATGTGATTACCTGTAATACATTGTTGAGACCACATTATTATGTGGATATATTTGCAATATATGGCTCGAGACGGTCCTAATGAGCGGATTAACGAAATAGTCACAGCGGGGTTTAATACCTGGCTCAGGGGAGCCTGGGGGTATGTTTGGGAATTTAGAGAAAATTTTGTGATTTATTAAATATTGAATGAGTATTTGGTAATTAATTGGACTCGATGGGATTAATTGGTAAATATTAGGAATACTTGAGGAATTAGCGGGAACCGGGAGCGGAATGACCATTTTACCCTTTAGTACCCCTAGTGAACCCATAAGCTTAGAGGGGCAAAGAGGTCATTTGTTTAAGCTGGGGATAAACTCAGCAAATCCTAGGGAGTAACTAGAAAACTTTGGAAGGCTCTCATTTCACTCTTCCTTTCCCTCTCCCTCGTGACCTCTAACTCTTCCACTCATTCTATCTTGAAGCTAAGGGGAAAAACAGAAGAAAAGTTAGGGTGTTCAAACTGGAAATCAGAGGAGAATTCAAGGATTAAGTTGGATTTGGGATGGTTAAAGAGGAGGAAAAGCTTAGGAAAAATTTGAGGGTAAAGCCTTGAAAAATTGAAGCAACAACCTAGGGAATTCAGCTAGGGTACTAGAGAATTGCGATGTAATAGAGATAAATTCTAGATCTTCATCTTTGAGTTTCTGATTGGATTTAGATAGAATTATAGGTGCTTGGTTAGTTCTTATTTGGGTGATGACTTACACTGAATTGGGGTATTGATTTTAGTATAATTGTTAGGAATTTTATGATTAAAATATGTGATTAAAGGTCCTAACCCAAAGCTAGGCTTGGTTGTGAGGTTCTTTTGAGTTTGAATTTTGGGAAAATTGCATGGGAGAAGTCTGAAGAAAACCCATAATTTATGGGTTTGAAGGAGCCGCACTGCGACCCAGCTCAGGGGTGCCGCGGTGCATGTGGCCATCAGGCCCTAGGTGTGCTCTCTATTTGGGGGCACGCCGTGACCTCGGGGAGCAAGTCGCAACCCTTGGGGCTAGGTCGCAGTCCGCCTAGGGATTTTTGCCTTAGGTTTGTTTCTAGGTTTGCTAAGGCTCGGGGGCTCGAACCTCGGCGCTTGGGACAGTTCCTATTACCCGATTTAGTAGAAATTGAGGTCCCAGAGGTTAGTTTTTATCTCCTAAGTATTTATCTGGATTACATGTTGAGGATTACCCATTGGCCACTATGACTAGGTTTACCACCAAGGCTCAGGACTGGGGTTCTAGCTCGGGACCGTTCTATTATCTTCGCTCGAAATTCAATGTAAGAAAACTACACCCTGCGTGGTTGTGAACGGAACTGAGATTCCTAATTATTGGTTGCTTGTAATATTTGTTTGTAAGATTGATTTGTCATCAAAGAATGACCGGCCTAAGGGAGCCAGGGCAGATGGTAAGCATAATGAGTGTGGCCCGACCTAAGTGAGCAGGGGACAACTAGATCGACAGGGGGCTCGGCCTATGGGTGCCAACCCTAATTACTTGAGATTATGTGATATCCATTGATTAATTGAATATCCATACTTTGTTTCATGTTTATACGATATAAGCGTGATTGAATATCCTTATTGCTACATGTGATTATTGTTTTGGTTTTCTTGCTGGGACTTGGCTCACAGGTGCTATGTGGCGCAGGTAAAGGCAAGGGAAAGCTGGATCAACCATGAGTTAGAGAGCTCTGGGGGTGAGGTGTACATTCTCAGTTGCTTGTCCATCACGGCCGAGGGAAAGTACATGGACTAAAGCCTAAAAGTTGTATTTTTCCATTAGAGTGTCCACTGATTGTATATAACTTTTGGGAGTTTGTAAATTGACACTTAAACCCTATTTTTGGGATCCCATGTACCAAACATCTATTGTAATGAAAAATTAACCGTTTATAATCAAAATCTTTTAACCCTAATCCATTTGTTGACCTTAGGATCACATGTTTAATAAAATGACTTGATTAGCAAGTCCTACACTATTTTAACTACACATTGTAACGGTCTTGGTTATCCAGGGTATTAGAGGGTGCGCCAGTCTTATTTGTGAAGAAGAAAGATGACTCTCTAAGAATGTGTATTGTTTACAGAGAGCTGAACAAGTTGAATATCAAGGACAAGTATCCGCTGCCAAGGATCGATGACTTATTTGATCAGCTATAGGGTAAGACTGTATTTTCAAAGGTTGATCTTTGATCTGCTTATCACCAGCTGAGGATCAAAGATGAGGACAGTTCAAAGATAGCTTTTCATACCAGGTATGGGCATTATCAGTTCTTAGTCATGTCGTTTGGATTGACTAATGTCCCCCAGCTTTCATGGATCTGATGAACAGAGTGTTCAAGGATTACTTGGAATGATTTGTGATAGTATTCATCGACGACATTTTTGGTTTATTCTCAATTGGAGTTAGAGCATGAACAACATCTCTGTTTGGTATTACAAAGGTTGAGGGAACATAGATAGTACGCAAAGTGAGTTCTGGTTATCACAGGTGACGTTCCTCAGTCACATAATTAGCAGAGATATAATTATTGTGGATCTGGCCAAGTTCGAGGTGGTGAGGGATTGGCCAAGGCCAATGAGTGCTTCAGAGATTCGAAGTTTCCTTGGATTGGCAGGATATTATTGAAGTTTTATTGAAGGGTTCTCAAAGATTGCGACACCATTGATAGAACTGACCCGCAAGAACTTGAAGTTTGTGTGGTCAAATAGATGTGAGAACAGATTCTAGGAGTTGAAGTGGCGGTTGATCACTACTCTAGTTCTGAGTCTTTCTTCAAATTAGGAGACATTTGTGGTTTATTGCAATGTGTCGAAGAATGGATTAGGTTGTGTCCTTATGTAGGCTGGAAAGGTTATTGCCTATGCGTCAAGACAGTTGAAGTGTTTCTTTACTCAGAGAGATCTTAATATGAGATAGAGGTGTTGGCTGGAGTTTGTGAAACATTATGATTGTGAGATTCTTTACCAATCAGGGAATGCCAACATGGTGGCTGATGCCTTCAGCCGGAGAGGTTTGGGACAACTGTTTAGCTGGAAGCAAATATCTAAGGAGTTGTGAGAGGAGATGACTAGAGCATATATAGAGTTGGTGGTGGGCCAGTTAGCTAACATCACCTGGCAGTACACTATCTTGGAGAGGATTAGAGAGGGTCAGATGAATGATCCTCAGTTGAGGAGGCATAGAGAGGACGTCCTAGCTGGAGTGGCTAGGAATTACACCTCTTAGAGCTGCGTTTAGTGAGGTACATGGAGCGGATTTATCTTTCGATGGACTCTGCTATCAGACGAGAGATTTTAATGAATCACATACTACGCCATACTCAATCTATCCAGGCACTACAACGATGTATCAGGATTTGAAATCGCTATACTGGTGGCGTAGGATAAAGAAAGATGTAGTTGAATATGTGGCTAAATTCCTAACGTGTCAGCAGGTGAATTCTGAACACCAGAGACGAGAAGGGCTATTACAACCTTTGGGTATCTCTGATTGGAAATGGGAGGAGATTACTATGGACTTTGTAGTGGGGTTACCCAGGACAATGGGTCAGCATGACTCAATATGGGTGATTGTGGATCGGTTTACCAAATTATCCCATTTCTTATCAGTGAGGACAAAATTTAATATAGATTAGTATGCTGATCTTTATGAGAAAGAGATAGTGCGCCTTTATGGGAATCCTAGGTCCATTGTTAGATTGGGACCCCATTTTTACTTCCAAGTTTTGGGGCAGTCTGCAGAAGGCTATTGGTACACAAGTAAAGTTCAGTACCGCCTATCATCCTCAGACAGACGGAAAATCTGAGAGGATGACACATATATTAGAGGGCATGTTGTGATCATGTGTGTTAGACTTTGAAGGGTCCTGAATTAAATATTTTCCATTGATTTAGTTTTCCTACAACGACAGCTACCGGTTGACTATTGTAGTGGCTCCTTATGATATGGTGTATGGTAGGAAATGCAGATCACCCATCCATTGGGATGAAATGGGTGAGAGGAAAATCTGGGTCCTGAAGTAGTTCAGAGGACCAATGAGGCCATTGAGAAGATTAGAGCTCAGACGCTCGCTTCTCAGAGTAGATAGACGAGCTACGCTGATCCCGAGCATAGGGATGTAGAGTTCCAGGCAAAGGATTACATTTTCCACCATGTTTCACCATTGGTTAGGTAGCCTAAAAGTTGACTTTACCCCCATCGCTATCACAGGTTCATAATGTATTCCATATTTTGATGCTTCTGAGATATGTGTTAGTTTTAACTCATGTATTGAGTTATGAGGATCTGGAGTTACTGAAAATTTTTTCCTTTAAGGAGCGACCAGTTCAGCTCTTAGATAGAAATGAGAAAGTATGGAGTAACAAAACCATACCTTTGGTTAAGGTATTATGGAGGAACAACAAGGTCGAACAAGCGACCTAGGAATTAGAGTTAGACATGCGAGACCAGTATCCTGAGTTGTTCAGGTAAATTTTGAGGGCGAAATTTCTATAAGGAAGGAATAGTTATAACGTCCCAAAATGCCTAATATGGCTTAGTGCCTTGATTAGGGGCCCGGGAGGGCAATATTGGAATATTATATAAATATTATGTGAATTCATTTGATATTGATGTGATTATGTGAATTGCATGAGTTATATTATTATATAGCTGATTATGCATGTTTAGGTTTATTAAATAAGAGAAACATACTCGTTTTTGTTAAAGAGGCATATTTGTACTTTTGATTTATTGAGATTTTAATTGTAATTATATGATATTATGTGATTGAGACCACATTATTATGTGGATATATTTGAAATATTCGGCAGGAGTCGGTCCTTTCGAGCAAGATAGCGGTTTAGTCACAACAGGGAAAAATATACCCGACTCGGGGCGAGCCAAGGGGTATTTCGGTAATTCAGTGAGTTACAGGGACTCACTAGAGTATGAGTCATATTTTGGGAGAAGTAGTGATATTTCGGGTTTAGTGGATTCAACTGGGAATTTTAAGTGTAATGGGAGATGGGAGTGAAAAATAGCGGTTTTGCCCTCGAGGGGCATTGAGAGGAGAGAGTTTCCTTGAGGGCATATTGGTCTTTAGTGTGCTGAGTAGACTAACTCAGAAGCTGCCTCACTTTCTCTCTCTCGTTTTCACTCTCTCTCTCTTTGCCCACTATTGGTACACTTTGAAGGAATTTGACATATCTTGATCCTAAAAGCTTGGAAGCAAGCTATCTAGGGATTTGAAGTGGCTCTAAGCAGTGTTGGGAAGCTTGTGAGCTTGGTAATCATCAAGAGAAACGTTCTCAGCTAAGGTAAACTCATGTTCTTGAGTTTAGTTTTTTAGCTTTTGGAAGTTTAAGTGAATTTTGATGCTCAATTGTGTTTTAAGTGTGGTTTTGATATGTCTGAGCTGTTGGGACAATTATTATGGTCGAAATAAGTGAAAACTATGTTTTGGGGGTGTTTTCGAAGGATTGGTGATTCTAAAAATCCCTGATTTTTCTGAGTTCGTCATGTTGTGCCGCAGCTATGTTCTTGGGCACCGCGACCCTTATGAAATTAAAGGGACAAGCAGGTGCCTCAAACCACCTTGGCGCTGTGGTGCCAGTCGAGTTGCGTTGTGGCGCATACCCTGTGGTTTTAGGCTCGGTCCTCTCTAAGTTGTTCTGCCGCGGACCTTAGTGGGGGGCGTCGCGACTCTAATTGTGGAAATGGGAAAAGAATGGGTTTTGGGAGCTGGGAACCCAAATTTAAGGGCTCGGGAATTGTTTTACTACCGAGTTAATAGAATGCATGGTCCCAGAGGTAAGGACTAGGTCCAGAAGCATTTATTAGTTTATTTCCTAATAGTTATTCATTGTTATGGTTATGAATAGGGTGAACTGTTAGGCTCGGGAGGAAAGGATCGTACTGGGGGGTCGTCAAACACTATTTACTTAGGACCTTAGGTAAGAAAACTGCACCCGGTATATGTTTAGGGCTTGGCCTGGTTATAGTACATGATTATTACTTTACTGAGAATGTTTTATTAAACATGTTAATTGTGTTGTGTTGACCTATGTGAAATAATAACTACTTATCTTCTTGCCTAATTGTGAAGCTCGACTTATAAGTCGAGGATTCATCTGTGTTATCTCATGAAAAGTGTAACGACCCAAATTTACTAATAAGGCTTAAGGGCCTTGATTAGTGTGACGGGAGGGAATAATTGGAATATATGTGATTTAATGATTAAAAGTATGCTATATGACTGTTTGAATATCTGTGATGCATGACTATGTGTATTAGTATGCATGTAGGCCCTGATTAGGTTAGAAAGGGCATAACTGTAATTTTGGCCCGTTGAGGGAATAACTGTATATATATGTGATAATTGTTGAGACCACATTATTATGTGGATATATTTGTGATCTATGATTCGAGATGATCCTAGTAAGCAGGTTAGCGAAAAAGTCACGGCAGGGATTTATACCCAGCTCGGGGCGAGCCTGGAGATATAAATGGGAATTTAGAAAATATATTGGGGTCTATTTTGATATTTAGGAATATAATTGATGATTAATTAGTTATTGGGAAGTAAGCAGAAGAAAAAATAGAGACACTTGAGGAATTAGCGGGAATTGGGTTAAATGACCAAAATGCCCCTAGGTGGATTAAAAGATTTAGAATTAAAGGGGAGGGTATTGCGGTCATTTAGATTATTAAGGATTGACATAACTGAGGCTTTACACTTAGTGGAACTTGTAGAAAGAAATAGAAGTCTGAAGGAAAGGAAAGAAAGGAAAAGAAGGGAAAGAAAAGGGAAAGAAGAGCAGGCCATTTTCAAGGTCGGTTTAGGCATATCTCCATCAGTTCTTGAGGTATTTTGGGGCAGAAACTTAGGGAGAATCAGAGCAGAAGCTTGAGTTCAAGGTCCTTGATTAGGTTGGAAGAATTAGTAGGGATTGAGCAAGAATAAACCATCCACTTGAGGTAATATTTTGAGGTTAACACTCAGTTTTTAGTATTGGTTTTGAGTTGATTTTCTAAGCAAAGTTATGTGGGAATCCTAGGGAGTTTGGGCTAAGGATTTCAGGAGGAGAAGGTCAAGCTTGTTAGGAGGACAACCTAAGCTAAACTCATCCAGCAAAGGTAAGGGATTCTACTTTGAACTTTGTGGTTTCAGTGGCTGTTTTGCTGGGTTTTTTAATTCTAGGTTCAGCTATGGTGAAATCTTGGATTAGGGGTGCATGTGTTTAGGTTTTGTATGGTTGGGAAGCTTGGGATGAGTTAGACATGTTAGTAAGCTTGATTTTAAGTTAGGTTGAAGTTTGGAAGAGTTTTGGTCAAGTTTGACTCGGGGAAAATCGAAGGAGAAGATGGCAAGTTTTGCTGTTCTATGACTAGCGCTACAGCGCTAGCCTTTGGGCACTGTAGCGCTAAGCCAAGTGTTCTGGGCGAGTTTGGGCTCTGTTTGTAGCTCTGTAGCGCCCTCCTTAGAGCGCTACAGTGCTACCTTGTTTCCAGAAAGGGGTTTTTGAGTTATTTTCAAGGGTTTTTGCCCAGGGGTTCGGGGTTCGATTCCACCACCCCGTTTGGTGGAATTGGGGCTTCCCGAGGGCTCGGGATTGGTCCTGAGGTTAGGTTTTGGACTTGAGGTTTGGTGATGATTTTGATCTATGGTGGTGACTAGGTGTGTGCTAGGGCTCAAGAGGGATCGTGGTCAAGGATCAAAGTGAACGAAGCTAGCGAATTTAAAGGTATGAAAATTGCACCCAGTTATGTGTTTCTGATGGGATTAAGTGCTCCCGATATCTGTATAATGTCATAGATGGTATTATGCTATGGGACAAGTGATAAACAGCCTAAGGGTGCCGTATGAAATATTTGTGCACAGGGCGCGGCTTGGCCACTAGTAGCCGAGGACAGCTTAATATTCACTGAGCTCGGTTTAAGCGGGCCGGAGTCAGTGGGATAAACAGAGGGTGTGGCCTAAGGGCGCTAACCCTAGTTATCATTTGTGAATTGATTATTGAAATGATATGATTTGTCTAATATGCTTAGTACTTGATTATCATGGATGCTTAGACTGTTGAGAACATGTTTATGTGATATGAGATATTGGATTGTCTGTTGATTGTTTATGCTCTGTTATTATGTTTTCTTGCTGGGCCTTGGCTCATGGGTGCTACGTGGTGCAGGTAAAGGCAAAGGCAAGTTGGACCAATCCTGAGTTAGAGAGCTGCGGGGCTAAATGTACATAGCCAGCTGTTCGGATGCCATGGCCGAGGAGTGGATCAGGACAAGGGAATGCCTATCAGTCTGTTTTGCATTAGAGTAGCTAATGTAATGATCCACTAATCTAGACTTTTGGACCATTAACGAAACTAAACATACAAAACCTTAATAGGACTTACATTTGCGAAAATACCATAATTTTATTAAGTAACTTGTAAAAATAATAGTTACTTACAAAATATCAAGAAGGATATGGGATCCCATTGTCTTAAAAACAAAACATAATTTAAAATAAAGAGTTACATAGAAAGTGCGGAAAAATTTCATATAAACCCATAAAGAAAAGACTACATCCTCGAAATCGAACACTCGACTCCTTGAATCCATTCACCATCGATACACAATCCCAAGCATCCACAAACCTTACCGCCTCTAAGCTATTTTCCTGCACATAAAACAAAAAGGAATGAGACTAATACCCAGCAAGGAAAATCTAACACATAGTCATAAACATAAATTTCATAATAAACATAAAGACATATCATAACACTTATTACATACACTTATTATAATGGCCATTATTACTTGGGGTCCCATAGACTAAACAAGTCATATGCCCATGAGATTAGTGGGGTCCTACTAGCTAAGTAGGTCATATGCCCATAATCTATTTGGGGTCTTGTTAGTCTTATGGGTCATATGCCCAAGCCTACAAACATACATATTCATAACATATTTATAACATATTTCATAACATAACACATAAGATATCATAAGCATAAAACATATAAATTCTATCCTATTTTCCTTACCAAAGTTACCGGGAAAAGAGGACAGCGTTGGGACTTTTTGGAACACTTCTAAAACCATATGTAACAGGGTGAGTCTAATGAAGAAAAAGAGATGAAATGAAAGGAATGGAAAGACTAAACCATTGAAAGTCACACTTACCAAAACTTATGTGCTCAAGAACTTAGAT
Organism: Humulus lupulus; assembly: GCF_963169125.1. Taxonomy (NCBI): domain Eukaryota; kingdom Viridiplantae; phylum Streptophyta; class Magnoliopsida; order Rosales; family Cannabaceae; genus Humulus; species Humulus lupulus. The sequence goes on along the minus strand of NC_084796.1, from coordinate 57,260,280 downwards.
TCCCTAACCAAAATAAGAGTGAGGTTAGAAGACTGAGTAGAAGACTAAGAGAAGGGAAACATAACATAAAACCAATGAACTAGAGTGTGTTGAATACCTTGAGGACTTGTAGATCAATCTAACCCTCGAACCGAAATACTATGAAATCTTACTTCCCAAAGTGTTTGATAAGCTTAAGATGATTAAGCTTATGATTTCCCCACCCAAGTGTTTAACTCTCACACTCTCCTAGCACTTGCATCTTCTGAACTTAGAGTAAAAGGTGAATAATGGCTGGGTACTAGGTCCTATTTATAGAGTTTGGGAATGAAGGAATCTTAATTTTACTTGAATAAAAATAATAGCTTTTTAGGTGAAAATAATTTGAATAATCGTTCAGCAGAGGCTGAAGACTCGTTCAAAAGATGCTGGACTTATGAAGAAGTTGGATGGGTAAAAGGAAAAAGAATTCAAAAATATTTGAATTATGCTGAAGGAGGCGATATATCGCCTGGGCCAGTATGCCCGAGGCGACCGTGCATCGTTTCGTGTTTTCCGTATCTACGTGCTGCGATATATCGCCCCCTATAGCTGCGATATATCGGCACACGCTAAATATTTTAAACACGAAATTACACATTTTTAGCTAAGTTTGAATGGAGTAAACAGCCTTGACTAAGCCCTCAACGTATTCCAAAGCTGCTGACTGACCTTAAAGCATTCAAATTTTACCCTTATTTAATTTAATCCTCAAAATACTTAATCCTTAATCACCCATTCATAACATGTGCTTAAAATCCTATTGGTTGATATCTAAACCTTATAGTATAATAAATATTATTCTTAATATCAGCTATATAATCAAACCTTAGGTTAAAATTTATTTTCTTAAAACATTCAAGTTATATGTCGAAGGTAAAAAGACTCGACTTATTAGTCAAAGGTTAAAATACTTGACTTATCAGTCGAAAGTTAAAAGACTCTTCTTATGAGTCAAGGGCGGCGATAACGTGCTAGGCATTGGCCGATGTGGTTGAACTAACCAGGAAGTGAGATGTACACTTGAACGACCCTAAGGCCATCTGAAATGTTATGCACCAAACTCTCTTTGCTAGCTCTACGATTGGTTATATTAGGAATTGGACAATAGGCCCAAGTGTGACTTTATAGACATTTGTCTACATGGATCACATGCATAAGTAGGGTTATTACTTCTAAGCATGCTATTTATGATCCAGTGATCTAATGATGTACTGCTTATAAGCATGATTATGTCTTCTTGCTGAGCCTTGGCTCACAGGTGCTAAATGGTGCAGGTAAAGGAAAAGAAAATCTGGACCGACCATGAGTTGGAGAGCTTCAGGGGCAGAGTGTACATATGTGGCCTACTCGTCCGCCACAGCCGAGGTTATTAGCTGGAACAAGGGCTGGACCCTAATTTTATCGCCTAAGTTAAATTTTGTATACATTTTGGGTTTGTAAACGTTTTAAACTCTGTTGGATCCAATGTACTAAGATTATACGCTTTTAATGAAATAGTTGACTTTTGACGGAGTTTTTTAGTACCTAAACCTGTGGTTCGTTTCAGTTACACGATTTAAGTCCAAATGACTCGTTTATTGAGTTAAGCACTATTTAATTACATAGTGTAACGATCTTGGATTAGGAGGACGTTACTGAAAGGACACAAGAAAATTGTTATATCAAGTTCCACGGTATGTTATGGTTGAGGGAATTTATTACCAACGGGGCCATTTGCTACCCCTCATGTGGTGTGTTCTTTCTGAGGAAGCATAAACTATCAAACGTGAGATACATAAAGGATTCTATGAAGACCATGCTAGGGGAAAAAACTAGCTCTAAAGATATTAAGGCAAGTCTATTTTGGGCCTACACTTAAAAAGAACTAAGCCTCATACATCTAAAAGTGTTATAAGTGCCAATGCTTTTCCACAATTTCTCGAGCAGCACCAATGAAGCTAACATGATTACATCGCCTTGGCCATTTGCATTATAAGGGAACGACCTGATTGGTTCACTACCAACTAGAAAAGGGAATAGTTTGCTATGCATTTGTCTCCATCCACTACTTTACAAAATGGGTCAAGGCCGAGCCTCTGGCGACCATAACCTGGAAAAGAGTTCTGGATTTCATCGTGAAGAACATCATATGCTATTTTAGGCTCCCAAAGATTGCAAGCTAATGGGTAGGTCGAGGCTGTAAATAAAACTCTAAAGGAAACCTTAAAGAAAGGACTAGACGAAGCTAAGGATGGCCCAAGAAGGTCCTGCAAGTACTTTTGGCCTACAGGATTTCACATCGCACTGCCACAGGGCACAATCCCTTCTCTTTAACTTTTGGAAGTGAGGCTATGCCCCCAATTGAAGGCACTAGTGATGTTACATAGGTAGAAACCTTTGATCAGGATTGAAACCACGACTTTCTCAACACATCTCTAAACCTAATCGAGGAAAAATGGGAGGATTCACAATTATAGCTCACCCATTATCAGCAGAGGATCACTCGCTACTTTAACTCAAAAGTTAAAGAGCGAAGACTCAAACTCGGTGATTTAGTGCTTAGAAAGGTATTTTTGGCAAACAAAGACCCTAGAGAAGATTTATTGGAACTGAACTGGGAAGGACCCTACCGGATCGTAGAAATCTTACATGAAAGAACCTTCAAATTAGCTTGGTTAAGTGGAGAATTGGTCCCTCGAACCTAGAACGCTCTACATCTCAAAAAATGCTATCAGTAATAGGAAGATTTTGTTAGTTTTCAATGTTTTTAGTATTTTTTTTCCTGTTAGGCTTGTTTATAAAAGTGGTTTTGTTTTAATAACACATGATTAATACGTAATTTAAACGTGGAATCAATATTTTATCTTAACCACGAAATAATTTTGTAAAAGCGATCTAAAATATTCATAAATTTTGATTACTTGGGGGGCATATAACCCTCAAAAAGTCTTTAAAGTATTCAACAAATTTAGATAAAAGTATGCAACTTAGAATTTAGAAAATTGATTATTCTACGAGTTTTTAAATCTTGAATTTTCAAAGAAATTCCGAATATGAACTAAGTTGATAAAATTAAAAGTAAAACAAAAACTAGAAATGAACTAGGAAATTTCCTAGATATAACCAGGTCTGAGGTCTGGTTCCTAACAGATTTAACGCTATTAGGCGAGCAAACTCTTGGATATAACAAGGTATGAAGCCTGATTCGTAATAGGTATAATGTTATTAGGATAGCAAATTCATGGATATAACCAGGTCTGAGGCCTGATTCCAAACAGGTAAAACGCTATTAGGCGAGCAAACTCCTGGATATAACTAGGTCATCAACTAGAATTAACTAGTCGAGCCATCAGGCATTTATCTCGATCTAAAGGTAAACCCTATGATTGCAAATGCACAAGGACTTAAGGTTCATAAACATGGCAAGATAATAGGTCAAAGGGAACAAAAATAGATCATAAATTAATGAACATGTACTTACATAAGTATATGAATAACTCCAGGAGAAATAACCTCGAATTGCCCGAAGGCGATTGTCTCAACTTTTGAAAGCTTAATTACAATGGGTTCAAAGAACTCAAAATAAAAAAATAAAAATAAAAAAGAAGAAGAATGAGGATGCCTTAAACATCACTGAGCTCTGGTAACTTGCCCTTGTGATGTCACTTCGTCATCATCCCCTTCAGCAACTCCAGAAGCCTCCACAGTCTCGAAGGGCTCTTGCGAGAGTCGGCTCTGGAACTTGGCTAGGTAACGCCCCCAAGGCTCCGTGTACAGAAATGAGAAATCTCCTTCCTGGTTGTATGCCCAGTACCGATATAACATCTCCTCCAGGGCGCTCATTGCGTCAGCAACATCCCACTTAGCTTTCTCTTTGACCTCAGACAATTTCTTTTTTAGCATGTCGACTTCCTCAAATTTCTTGTTGAGGCTATCGACCTCGACCTGCAGCCGGTCTCGACACTGGCTCACTTCGATGACCTATCCCTTGGTGATTCTCTTGTTGTCTTGGGATGCCACCAGAGTGGCCTTGACCTCATTCCTTTGAGCTCGGATTCGGGCGATGCTGCAGATTTGAGATAAACAAGAATACAAAAGAAAAATACATATTAGGATTAGCTCACGAAAAAAGAGGATGCAACGAAAAAGGGGATAACTTATAGTCAAATTCATTCCCAAGGAAAACTCTAGGACGTTATGCAAGGAATGCTCATCTATGGCCTTCAGGTTCTTGACATTCACCTGGTTGATGTGACCCACTTAATGATTTTCCATGTCGTGGAGGGGCCCACGAAGCACTTCCAGGATCCTTGCAACCTCGAATAGCATGACTAGGAGCTGCATGTCCGAGAATTGAGTAGATGGGGCTTCCCCCTGAATAACTAAAGGAATCAGAGTAGGTCTGTGAGGACGAGGATGACGAGCTTCATGAATGGTGACTGTAGTAACCCGAGCTGGCGGTTGCTTTTGCTGCTGCTGTTTTTAGGTGAAGCTGGCACTTTTATCATTTGGAGGGGATCCAGTGGTGGCTCCGACTCTAGAGGTGTCTTTCTTTGATATTCTTGCCTTCTTAACGACTGGTCCAGTTCCAACTCCACTGGCTTTGAAGGCTCTCTTTAGGTCCATATCTCCGTCTACAAAAGGGCGAGGAGAAGAGTAAGATCGAAGAAATGATTAGTTTGGATAACACAAAGGAATAGAACAAGAACCCTACCCTCTGAGCTAGAGGACGAAACTCTAACTCTTGGATTATCGGAGAAGGGGGAGACTCTAATATTATTACATTTTGAGACCTATAGGGTTCAAACTTCTTTTCTGGACTAGACTTGTGCTCAGCCTGCCTAATAACCGAGGTAAAGACACCATGACATAGGGAAGGCCATGACAAACGGTTTGTACCGTATTCTTCAAAAATAATGGACCTAAAATGAAAGGTATTATTTACCACTATGCTACATTTGGGGTAGCCATGATCGTAGTGTACGACCAATTGCTCAACGCAGTGGAGAAGGGTCACGTACAGGTCCGGATCTACCAAATGTCGGCTCGTGAGCTGACTCGGGTTGAATCGAACTAGCCTAAAATTTGAAGTAGCTCAATTCATTTCTCTATATTGATGACATGGTCAAAGGTGCCGACTACTGCCCCTGATTTAGCTAAGTCTTGGCCAGGACCCTATCTATCCTTAGGAACCCATCTTTTACACACCAACAATGTGACATCCTCTTCTTCATCAACCTCATAAGCAATTAGGAGGAGGGAGCTTAGGAAGGAGGCCTCGGGAACTAATATCCAGTTTCTGATCATTGCGGATCTGCTTGCAAGCCACCATGGTGACATCATTCACCACCACCCAGAACTCTTTCTCTTTGGCAGGAGCACACACCAGAGTCTCATATTGACCTCTGAGGGTCTCTGAGCGATCAGTTCTCTTGTATATAGATGCATAAGATAACAACTCGATTAGAATATTCTTAAACTTAGTTAAGAAAGATTTTAAGTACAATGTTCAAGATGCTAAGAAATTTGTGAGGACGGTTGAAATATTGATCGGTTCAGTTGTTGAACACGTTTGACATAAAGAAGTAATACTTGTAGTCCTTCTGTGGCTAGGGAGGTTGATGTTGGAGGTTGAGCTGGGGAATCTAGTGAGGAAGTGGAATTCCTCACCTTGTCCCTTTAACTCTGGATTAGCCTTGTGGCATAAGAAATACATAATATCGGCGTGGGTGGGGACATCCCACTCGTTCTTCAAAAATAAATACTTCAACTCACCTAGGAGTCTATACGAAATCAAGGGGAGCTTGAACGGTGCCTGCTCCACGTAGTATAAGAAATCTCTGAAATACTGGTCAAAGGGAAGAAAGGCTCCTGCCTTCAGGTGTTCATAACTCCAAGCCCCAAAGTTGTTCTGGAGCGGGGTGCAACTCTGCTCTCCGTCCAATGGATGGAGGGGAACAAGACTCTCAGAACCACCCTTGATCCATTGACTCAGTAAAAAAAATTTCACCTTGCCTTGAGTCTTTATCCGGGATTCGATATGCTCAGCCTTGAAGAAGGTGTTGGGATCAACCACGATCTCCATATCCACCACTGGTTTGAAGTGGGGAATAGGGGTTTCAGATGCAATCTGCTTACCTTTATTCTTATTTTGGGAAGAAGAGCTCACCACTAACTTCTTCTAGTTGGCCATAATTTGGTTCGCCTGGCGACAAAGTGGCCTGTTAGAGGCGACGTAAGATACAACCTTACTATGATGATAAAAGTGAAGTAACCCGAAGTTTTGGATTCGATCTATTCGACCTAAGATATATACGAACTAAGATTTCCCCTAATGCCAATGTGTGTGCTCGTGCGCGGTCAATGACCAAGAATTGTAACCTCGAGAAACCCCTTATACTTCAGGATTCGCGTGTCGGACCCAGTACCTTTTTGGAAAGCAATTTATTGCAAAACAACTCGAAAAACCGTGACCCTTAATCTATCTAGAACTGAACCTTAAAACACTCAAATCTTCAAATTCACATATTCAAGTGTTCCCCTTTCCAACCTAGAAAACCCATAAAATAATCGTTTTTTGTGCATTATTTCTAATTCAATATAGCTCTATTGTCTTTGGCCTAAAAAAGCCCACACTAAACAAAAACAGAACCAAAGTATGAAAATATACTGGAAAATTTCATAAAACTTATTGAAAAATAAGAAAATGAAATTTAAACCGGGTATAAGGATACTTACAATTTAGGTTCTCTGTTGAGGAAATGATAGCAGAATCAAAGATAATAACCTGAAAGCTCCTGGAAAACAAGGAAATGCAGAAGGGCTTTGATTATTTTGAGATGAAAAAGAAGACAAAAATTTTTTAATGCAAAGGAGGTAAGATTAAGGTCTGTTTCTACAATTTATACGCAAACTTCAGGAACTGATCTAGGCCACAAGATTAGATTAGTTTGAGATCCAAGGGCATGGATTATATAAACCAAGTGTTACACATTTTCTACACGCAAGTATACGCTTTCGTTTAACAAGTAATAATGTAAGAAAGGTCGAACCCATAAGGACTGTTACCAAGTACCAATCATTAATCCTAATATGCTATTTAGTTAATGATAATTTGATTATAATAATTTAGTAAATCTATTGAAATAAGAATGTAATTGCAGGAATAAAAGATAGCAAAGGAAATAGAATTGAATAACTAAATGAACTAGGGAAATTAACTTCATCTACCATCCACTTTATATTTCAGTAACAAATTATACTATTCAATTCCCTATTGTGGTAGCACGTCAACAAAAGTAACTTATATTTGTACTAGGATATACAAGTCTCAACCTTATGTAAATTTTCTACATCTCAGTATTAAGTAAGACATTCCTAAAGCTACACAGACCAAATAGGTACTCTCGTCCTATAATGAAATCTATGTATATTCAATTACAACATAATCAATTCTCACTTCTCTGATTTTGAATCATGTAATAGATGGCCAGTCAATCATAAGCATTAAGCATGAATTCGAATAGATCATGATATAAAATAGAAATGATAAAACTTGTGTTAATTCAAAATAAAGTTTCAAGAGAATGCATTAACACCCTAGAAAAAGAGTTTAGTTCATGAAAGAATTCATAATAACTATAGAATAATTAAAAATCATCCAATTTACAGAAATTAAATGTAGAAAAGAAGAAAAACTATGATGAGTTCTTTGATTCCACTTGCAATCCTGCACAGTGTGCTTATCTCCATATCGTAGGGTTAATCCCTCCTTAAAAACATCATTAAGAACGGTTTTATAGTTCCTAATTAATTCTATGCAAAATACCCTAAATCCTGCTTTCGTACAGACTAGCACTGCAGCTCTGTGTTGCTTCAAGTTTTGCACTTCGTCTCTGGAGTATGTAGCGCCACAGCTTAATCTGGTAGTAGTACAGCTCTAATTTCCATTTTAATAGAGCCTCAACTCTATCTCCCTGGCACCTAGGTGCTAACTCTGGTTGATTATTTTTTCTTCTCTGTAAATTTTAGGGTCGTGGCTCTACACCATAGAGTTGTGGCTCTAATTCCAATTTTTAACCAAATCACCAATTTGACCCCCAATTTTGCCCAGTTTCCATTCCTTAGCCCATTTAACACTGTTTCTTCAAGAATTAAGCGCTTTCCATCAAATTTCAAGATATTTCCTTAATAACCACACTTAATCCTAAAAACACAATAAACACTCGCATAATGCACACAAAACAAAATAAAAGACCATAATTTCATCTTAAAACCCGTCATAAAAACATACCAAAACTAATCCTACCAAATTCCCCCAAACTTATCCTTTACTCGCCCTCGAGTAAAGAACACAACTAAGACACGATAAAACCTAAACAAACCAAGTTGACAACCATAAAATAGCCTTAAAAATCATGAATACCATATGCATATAATTCTAAAGAAAGTAACGTGCCACTTCCAATATTAATCTAGATTTTTAATCAAAATACTTCATCCATTCACTGTAATCCATCAGTGTTCATGCCCATTCACCCATAACCAATAAATGTAAGCAATTGAACCAATCTATGCATGCCAAATTCTCACCATCAATCCACTCAACACGGTTATTCCATATGCTTGCTATACTTACTATTCTCCACTAATGTAAACAAATACACACTTAAAAATCACTAGGACTTTACAAAGGTTGTAATAGATGGCTTAGGTAAAGGTGGATGAGAAGACATTTTGGGCTCGAGTATACCATAAGCATTCAAATCAAGCAACCTATCCCTTTAACTCAACTTCACATCCCACGGTTACCCCCTTTTTTTCTTCTTTTCAAGATTAAGAAAAGTTGACTATTTATTCATCAATTTTTTTTCTTCTTCTTTTTCAAATTATATTTTTCAGTAAATAACTTAAGGAATTTAGTTTAATTTGAATTCATAATTTCTTTTCTTTTGTTTTTCCATCTTTTTATGCACTGAGTAACCACATGTTTCTACATGTGTCCCTTAAACATTTTGTTCCCCCTCCAATCAAAATATATGTTTATATGCTCATGGTATAGGACAGAGGGAATAATGAATACACGAATGCAAGTATAGGCTCAAAACATGTCTTAAACAATGAAAAAGAACAATTGTCAGGCTCAAATAGGGTAACTAGAGATAAAATACATAAGGGTTAGCTGGAAAGGCTCAATCATTCCAAAGATGGTCTATATCCTCTTCTTAAGTGTGTATTGATTAGGATTTCGTCTCAAATATCAAGCAAGAAAGTTCTAGAAAAAATTCAACTTGTACAATCCATGGTCCAAATTCAACATGCATATACAAAGGTCAACTCCCACATTTACAATTATGAGCAATAGTTCAAACAAGTATTCATTTAACCACAGTGAAGTGACAAAGTATTTCAATCAAGCATATAGATTTTTTTTTATATGCAAAACTCTTCCTTCAGATTATACAACATAGCATTCACTCAATCTCATCGGCAACAAATTATAAACTTAGTTTACACTCTAACAATACCGTGAAAACTAGATTCAAACACAATAAAAACTAACACTAAACTTGAAAAACAACAAAGAACAAAAAAACTAAAAATTAAATCCTTCCCCCAAACTTAAGAATAACATTGCCCCCAATGTTAATCTCAAATAAAAAGAAGATACTTGCCTAAAACCCCATAGGATAACATTAAAATGGAGGAGGCGGTGGAATGGAATGGGAGTTTTGCTAAAAGAATTCATATAAAACCTTTAAATAGCGTTCATGGGCCCGATTGGCGCCACGATGTTGTAGTATAGGGCCTGCGACTCTAGATATGGTCTGAGCGAGTACTGGGTCTCTGATTCTTCTAGTGCCACGGTGCTGGTGTGTTGAGTCGCGACACTAATTCCTCCTTGAATGATTGGCTCCTCTTTGACTTCCCTAAAGTTGTGGTGTTATACCATAGAGCTGCGGCTCTAATTGTCAATAATTCACTCCAAACTCCTGATTCCAATTAATGCTGAGGTGCTATTTATTGTGATGTAGCTCTTCAAGTCTCCCAAAATCCTCAACGCCTCTGATTTTATTAGTGTCGTAGCTCTAATTCAAATTTTATGGCTCCTCCCCTTTTGATCACATTAGTGTTGCGACTCTAATTCAACTTTTGTGCTATTTTGATGCCCCCTTTTTTTCACGGACCTAATTACATAAAATATTTACAAAAACTAAACAAAAATAAAATAAAATAAAAAATTTCAACTAAAAATAGCATAAAAATAATAAATAACGAAAAAATAAACTTAAGATGCCTCTTGGTAACTAAATAGGCTTCTTATTGGGCTCTTCTAAATCCTTACCACTCGGCAAAGATATTGCATTGTATTGTTCTTTGAGGTTTACCTTTGTAGTGCTTAATAAGTTCTTTTGAGCACAGTTTGTCATTAGGTTAGGCAACTGACCAATTTGAGTCTCCAAATTTTGAATAGATGCCCTTGTCTCAATCATGAATTGGTTCAGTACATCAGGTTGTGCTTCAGGTTGCTTCATCGTATTGACTATTGTGGTTGTCTATTTTGTGATTGATAAAACCCAGGAGGAGGCCGTGGATACAGAGGATGATTATGCTTAAACTATTGCTGATTACCCTGACCACTTGTCCAAGAAAACTTTGGTTGATTCTGCCACCCTGGATTGTAACTCATGGAATATGGGTTGTTGGAGGGCCTTGGGAAGTTCCCTATTTCAAGCGGTTGCTCCATAGGCATGTTGTTAAAATCCCTCATTGTTCGTTGTTCAAATAAATGAGGTCCCCCACATAACTCACATATGACTTGCATCTTCATAACTAGAGCTTGAATACTGTTCTGTTGTAACTGTTTGGTCAATGTTGGCACTTGAGCTGACAACATCGAGATGGCATCCAATTCATGCTTTCCAGCCACCTTCTGTAATGCCCTAGATAGCCAAGACCGTTACACTGTGTGTTTATAAAGGTGCAAGACTTGCTAATCAAGTCATTTAGTTAGACACGTGTTGCTGAAATAATAATTGACCTAGGGTTAAAAGATTTTGGTTACAAAAGTTACATTTCATATAACTTAACATTTTGAACATGGGATTCCAAAAGAAATAGAGTTTAAAATACAGTTTACAAAAATTACAGGTTATAAACATGTACTGGACACTCTAAGGGCAAAACAGACATTTAGGCTTCTCTCGTCCTGTATCACTCCTTGGTCGTGGCGGCCGATCAGCTAACTATGTACATTCAGGCTCAAAGCTTTCTAACTCAGGACTGGTCCACTTTTCCCTTGCCTTTACCTGCACCACGTAGAACCCATGAGCCAAGGCCCAGCAAGAAAACCAGATAACAAAGCATAATCATCAATCAACCAATACGATAACTCATACGGCATAGTCATATATTCAGCAATCCATAATATTCACATAATCAGGCATTCAGCATACCAAGTTCATCAAATTAACATTAATAGCCAATTCACATATCAACCAGGGTCTACGCTCTTAGGTCGCATCCCCTAGTTATCCCACTGACTCCAGCCCACTTAAACTCAATGAATATTAAGTTGTCCTCTGCTACCAGTGGCCTAGCCGCGCCCTGTCGCAAATATTGATTATGGCACTCTTAGGCTGTTAATCACATGTCCCATGGCATAATACCATCTCATGACATCACATATAGGGAGCTCTTAGTCCCAACATTAACACATAACCGGGTGCAGTTTCTTACCTTTAGATTCCAATAGCTTGATTAGTGAAACCGACCCTCAAGCACGATCCCGTCCGAGCCCCGACGTACACCTATTCACAGCCATGAATTAGAACCATCACTAAACTTCAATTCCAAAACCTAACCTCGGGACCAATCCCAAGCCCTCGGGAAGCCCTAATTCCACCAAACGGGGTGGTGGAAATAAACCCCGAGCCCCCAGGAAAAAACCATAAGAAATAACCCAATAATCCACTTCTGAAGGCAGGGTAGCGCTACAGCGCCATAGAGTGGGTGCTACAGTGCCATAGAGTCGGCACTACAATGCTACAAGCAGAGCCAAAAGCCCCAAAAAAACCCAAGCCTACCATTGTAGTGCCCAAAGGCTAGCGCTACAACGCTAGTCACAGAACCTTCAGTACCCTGTTTTTCTTCCTTCGATTTTCCCCGAGCCAAACCTCTATAGAACCCCTCCAAACCTCAACCATACTTCAAAATAAGCCTACCAATTACTACATCTCACCCCACACAACCCAAAAACCTAACACTTAGCCACATGCACCATAAAACAAGGAAATCAAGAATTGAACTCAAGAACTCAAAAGCTCATCAGTTGAAACCAGAACTAACCCATCAACTAAGATATTCAAGCTCAGAATTTCTTACCTTTGATGGGGAATTCGACCCTAGGTTGCCCTTAGTATCCTTCCAGCCTTTAGCTCCTCAATTCCTCAAGCTTAATTCCCTAGAATTCCAATCCAAATCTCAATTCAAACACAACTCATCAAAATTGGAAAAACTCAAACCAAACTTTAAACCTTACCTTTATTTGGGAAATAACTGCAATTAACCAACTTGATCACCTCAAGAACCAAGGTCCCAACTCCAGCTTAAGTTCCCAATGAGCTACAACTTCAGAAAATTCTCATGAAATGAAGAAGAATGGCCAACCGAATGAGAGAAAAGGGTTAGCTTAGGAGTTCTATTTTTCCTTCCTTCTTTCCTTCTGTCTCTTTCCCTTTTTCTTTCAGCTTCTATCAATTTCTACACTTCCCACTAAGTCATAAAGCAGAAATAACTCTTATCTATTATTAAACCAAATGACCATATTACCCTCCCAATTATAACTAAACCTTTAAGTCATTCTAAGGGCATTTTGGTCATTGCTCCCAGTTCTCACTAATTCCTCGAGTGTTCCTAATAATTATCGCTTGCATCCCGACACCTAACTAATCACCAATTATATTCCTCAATATCAAATAGCCTCCAAATATTTTTCCTAGATTCCCAAAAATACCCCCAGGCTACCCCGAGCCGGGTATAAATCCCCACCGTGACTTTTTCGCTAAACCGCTCACCAAGATCGCCTCGAGTCACAAGCTGCAGATATATCCACATAATAATGTGGTCTCAACAATTTATCACATATATTTACATTTATGCCATCAACAGGCCAAAATTACGAATATGCCCTTATAACCTAATCAGGGCATATATGCATACTAATTCTCATAATTATGCATCTCATATATTCAAATAATCATATAAGCATACTTATCACATAATCATGCATTTAATCATTTAAATCACACATAATCTAGTTATGCCCTCCCAGCACTCTAACCAAGGCCCTTAAGCCTTATTAGTAATTTTTGGTCGTTACACCTTCTTAGTGGTTTCTCTTTCTGATGGTCACTGATAGTTATTCATAGCAATTTCTTCCAACAGATCATAGGCCTTATTAGCGCTCTTACTCATGAATGCTCCTCGTGACGTTGCATCATTGATTGTGCGAGTAGTACCACACAAACCATTATAAAAAATATGGACTAACATCCATTTCTCAATTCCATGGTGGAGGAATTTTCTTAACAACTCCTTAAACCTCTCCCACGCATCATAGAGTGACTCACCATCCCATTGGTAAAAAATTTTGATTTCACCTCTATACCTTGTAGATAATGATGGTGGGAAAAATTTGGCCAAAAATTTCAGAGTTAGCTCCTCTCATGTTGTAATAGAGTTGGCTTCCAAAGAAATAAGCCAACTCCTTGCTCGGTCTCTTAATGAAAATGGAAACAACCTTAACCTTATTGCATCATTTGGTACTCCGTTCATTTTAAATGTGGTGCAGAGATCTAAGAAATTTTCCAAATGCAAGTTTGGATCTTCCTTTGGTAATCCCCCAAACTGAATAGAAGCTTGTACCATTTACAGAATAACAGGCTTGATCTCAAAGTTATTGGCATCAACTGCTGGAGGTCTAATACATGACTGTGCCCCTGTGACAGTAGGTAGCATGTAATCTCTCAAACTTCTTTGTGCTGGTTGTTGAACTAGTGCCACATGTTCAGGAACTCCTGCAATCCCAATATTACCAGCTTGATTCTGAGCCATTCTTTCTAACCATTTCTGTTTCTGATTTCTTCTGCAAGTTTTCTCGATTTTAGGAAAAACATGCACCCTTGATTCTTATCCCTGTAGTCGCATAAACTATTTAAACACCAGAAACCAAAAAATGTGAAAAAGTAGAATTAGAACGGTATAAAAGAAAAACAAAAAAATTAGAAAAATAATTAATTTCCTTGATATTAGTAAAAATAGTCCCCGACAACAGCGCCAAAAACTTGTTACAAATTTTCAACACACAAGTATATGTGTTCGTTTAACAAGTAATATAATGTAAGAGAGGTTGAACCCACAAGGACTGTTACCAAGTACCGATCATTAATCCTAATATTCTATTTAGTTAACAACAATTTGATTATAAGAATTAAGTAAAACAATTGAAAAATAAAGTAATTGTAGGAATAAAAGATAGAAACGGAAATAGATTTCAATAAGTAAATGAACTACGAAAATTAACTTCATCTACCATCCACTATATATTTCAGTGACACAAATTATACTATTCAATTCTCTCTCGTGGTAGCAGGTCAACAAAAGTAACTTAAATTCATACTAGGTTATACAAGTCTCAACCTTATGTATATTTTCTACATTTCTGTAATAAATGAACATAAGACAGGCATTAAGTAAGACAACCCTAAAGCTACACAAACCAAATAGGTACACTCATCCTATAATGAAATCTATGTCTATTCAATTACATCATAATCAATTCTCACTTCTCAGATTTCGAATCAAAATCATATAAATCATGTAATAGATGACCAGTCAATCACAAGCATTAAGCATAAATTCGAATAGATCACAAGATAGAATAAAAATCATAAAACTTACATTAATTCAAAATAAAGTTTCATGAGAATCCATTAACACCCTAGAAAAAGAGTTTATTTCATGACATAATTCATAATAACCATAGAAGAATTAAAAAGCATCCAATTTACAAAAATTAAATGTAGAAAAGAAGAAAAACTATGATGAGTTCTTTGATTCCACTTGCAATCCTCCACAATGTGCTTATCTCCGTCTCATACGATTAATACCTCCTTAAAAATGTCATTAAGAAAGTTTTTATAGTCCCTAATTAATTTTTTACGAAAGGACAAAATTGCCATTAAAAAATACCCTAAATTCAGTTTCCGTATGGACTGGCACCGCGGCTCCATCTGGTAGCACCGCAACTCTGGGTTGCTTCAAGTTCAAGACTTCATCTCTGGAGTATGTAGCGTGGCAGCTCATTCTGGTAGCACTGCAGCTCTAATTCCCATTTTAATAGAGCCTCAGCTCTGTCTCCCTGACGCCTAGGCGCTAACTCTGGTTGATTCTTTTTTTCTTCCATATAACTCTTAGGGTTGCGACTCTACACCATAGAGTTGCGGCTCTAATTCCAATTTTTCACCAAAACACCAGTTTCGCCCAGTTTCCACTCTTTAACGTGTTTAACACCGTTTCTTCAAGAATTAAGTGTTTTCAATCAAATTTAAAGCTATTTCCTTAATAACCACACATAATCCTAACAACACCATAAACACATGCATAATATCATACAAATTTGAATAAAAGACTAAAATTACATCTTTAAACACACCATAGAAACATACCAAAACTAATCCTAACACCAATCAACAACAAAAGGTTGACAGGAGAGCTGTCACAGTACTCAAAACCCGAACAGGCACCTATTACAGACCGACATGTGTCCCGTACTTGAGTGAGTGGGTAGGCAAAAAAATTTCATAATAGAAGCCAAAAATCCCTTACGATGCATGTCAGAAGCGACGTCATGCACGAGCAGGAGCTTGGGGTAAAAGTTTGTACCTCAAAAATATGAGTTGAATTAATTAGCACTGGGTACAGCTAGCAGACAAGCGTATGAAGAAAGCATACAGATAGAGCACTTGTTAACTTTGGAGTGAGCAACTTGAGTCTCTAGATCACCTATTGCACCAATAACTTATTTCAAGATTCGTGACATCTAGATCACCATTGTGACATGTGTCAATTCAAATTAGTTCTTCAACACCCAAATCGACGAAGGTGTTCAGCTTGCGGAAGTCTGATCATGACTCACAGTGAAAGATCCCAAAGACTCAGAAATTCCTAATACACTCATTAAATCTTAGATATTATTATGTATTTATTATTAGATATTCTGGGTGTAGGATCAATAGACATTAAGGTATTTATATAAATGGGATGTTACCCAAAAATTTATGTTAGTATTTTATGCATGGTTATCCAAAACTGTCCAGGAAGAATTACCTATGAATATAAGGGAGAATGGACAGAAAGGGGGATCGACATTTTGTATACTGAAACTCTGGTGAAATTGTCACAAACAACAGGGGAGTTGGAGGAAGATATGAGGGAATGGTATCCCGAGGTATTTGGAAAGTAAAAAAATTCGAGGATGAAATTTCTTTTAGGGGGCAAGATTTTAATAACCTAGGTAATTACTTTCTTATAAGCACCTTAATTTTGACCTTAGGTTAGTTTTATTATTTTATAGTTATTACTTGAGTGTTGAAATTAGATGGAATGATTTAAGATTACTTATTTTATGTTATTATTTCTATGACTTCAAAAATAATATTATAATTTAGATAATTATAATCATTATGGTAAGTATTTATAAAGATTTTATCATATGATTAAGTTAGAGTATAGTTTTAAGTTTTTATTAAAAACATGTACACATATTACTTGGAGACTTAAGTTGTGTGCATTTGGTATTTATTAAGTCATAGCCAAAATTTCTTATAGTTATATTAGGTGGAATTTTTCATGAATTGACTAAGTAGGTAACAAAGTTAAATTGAAGAACCAAGTTGAAGACAACATAGTCATAGATGTTTAGCATAGAAATAGGCTAGATTTTTGTAAATACCCAACTACTCTATACTTTTGGACCATTAACGAAAACTATACATACTAATCCATAATAAAACTTACAAGTGAAAATACCATAACTTTATTAAGAAACTTGTAAAAATAAGAGTTAAACTTACATAAAATTTAGGTTAGGATATGGGATCCCATTGTTTTAAAAACAAAACAAAACATAATTTAAAATAAAAATGGATTACATAACAAGTGCGGAAAAATACATGTAAAAACCATAAAAACAAAACTACATCCTCGAATTGTAACGCTCGGCTCTTGAATCCATTCGACCTCAATACACATTCTCCAAGATTTCAAGATCCTTTCCCGCCACTAAGACTATTTTCCTGCACATATAAACAAAAGGGAATGAGCCTAATGCCCAGCAAGGAAAATCTAACACATAGTTCATATACAAAAATTTCATAAGAAACATAAAAACATAACATAACACTTATATCATACACATACTATAATGGCCATTATTACTTGGGGTCCCATAGACTAAACAAGTCATATGCCCATTAGATTAGTGGGGTCCTACTAGCTAAGCAGGTCATATGCCCATAATCCATTTGGGACTTGTTAGTCATATGGGTCATATGCCCAAGCCAACAAACATAACATAACATAACATATTTCATAACATAAAAACATAAGATAACATATAAAAAGCTTATAACATATAAATTCTATCCTATTTTCCTTACCAAAAATACCCGGATATGAGGACAGAATTGGGACTTTGGAACACTCCTAAAAACCATTTATGAAAGGGTGAGTCTATTGAAGAAAAAGATATGAAAGGGATGAAGGAACTATACTATTAAAATATACTTACCAAAACCTTTTGCTCAAGAACTTAGATTTCCTAACCAAAATAAGAATAAGGTTAGAATGAGTAGAAGACTATGAGAAATTTTAAAGAAAAAGTACAGAAACGAACTAGAGTTTGGGATACCTTGAAGACTTATAAGACCGATCTAAACCTTGAAGTGAAGTACTATAAAATCTTACTTTCCAAGTGTTTTGATAAGCTTATGATGATCAAGCTTAAGATTCCCAACCCAAGTGTTTACATTCTCACACTCTCCTAGCAACTTGCAACCTCTGAACTTAGAGTAAAAGATGAATAATGGCTGGGTACTAGGTCCTATTTATAGAGTTTAGGAATGAAGAGATCTTCATTTAACTTGAATAAAAATAATGGCTTTTTAAGTGAAAATAATTTGAATTATCGTTCAGCAGAGGCTGAAGACTCGTTCAAAAAGATGCAGGACTTATCAAGAGGTTGAAGGGTTGAATGGAAAATGATTTCAAAAACTTTCAAATTATGTTGAGAGGGGCGATATATCGCCACCTGTAGGCGATATATCGCCTGGGCCAGTATGCCCGAGGCAGTCGTGCATCGTTTCGTGTTTTTCGTATCTTCGTGCTGCGATATATCGCCCCCAATAGCTGCGATATATCGGCATACACTGATTATTTAAACACGAAATTACACATTTTTAGCTTAATTTGAATTGAGTAAACAGCCTTGACTAAGCCCTTAAAAGTTTTCAAAGCTGCTGACTGACCTTAGAGTATTCAAATTTTACCCTTAATAAATTTAATCCTCAAAATACTTAATCATTAATTACCCATACATAACATGTGCTAAAATCCTATTGGTTCCTATCTAAACCTTATAGTATAATAAATATTATCCTCAATATCAGTCATATTAATCAAACCTTAGGTTAAAATTAATATTCTTAAACTATAGGTTAAACTTAGAAAATCTACAAGTACTACTATGAGTGTCCAAATAAATCCCGGTCTGAACCAAAAATCCACAGTCATAAAGATAATACTATAATTACTATAATACTACTATCTAACTAGCTAAGTAAAGTTCTTGGACTCTACAATTTTGACTCATTTTGAATTTTCAAAGACATGTGTCACACTAAGGTTGAATCAATTTAACAAGTTGAACCATTTGAACTTAAGAATGCATAGGTGTAGGCATGACCATGAGTTTGGAGAAGATAGTGGATACTTTTGACTACTCTGTTTACTTGTTAGTGTATATGTCATATTCAGAGGGTTTGTAGCACCTTAGAATGGGTAAAAGAGGGCTGGTCGAAACTACTATTAGGGAAAGGGTTTTGAAATTTAAAAACTAGTTGAATGGTGGAGAAGAAAATCAAGGAAATGAGTTGGGTTTGGAGCCTATAAATAGAGTTATTCCCATCATCATTTTTCACACTCAAAAAGCAAGCAAAGTGCTCTCAAGATTTCAAAAATTACTCTCCCAATGTTCAAAACTTTTCGCCCCATAAACACATCATAATGCTGAACCACTATAGCATTTATAATGCTCGAGAATTCTTTTTCTTTTATTTTCTCCATAAATCCTCAAACACTATATGTAGAGTCCAAGAACTTTACTTAGCTAGTTAGATAGTAGTAGTAGTATTAGTAGTAGTAATAGCTAGTAGTAGTTGTAGTATGTTTATTACTGTGGACTTTGGTTCAAGCCGGGGCTTAGTTGAACACTCGTAGCAACACTTCTAGATTTTATAAGTTTAACCTATAGTTTAAGAATATTAATTATAACATAAGATTTGATTAATATAACTGATTATGAAGATGATATTTATTATACTATAAGGTTTAGATAGACCCAATAAGGAAATGTCATTTGTCATGTGCATGTTTATTGAGAAATTAAGTATTTTTGAGGAATAGTTTACTAAGAGTAATATTGAAAATCCCAGAGTCTGCTAGCAGCTTTGAAATCATTATAGGACTCAGTCAAAGTTGTTTACTCAATTCAAATTAGGCTGAAAAAGTGCAATTACGTGTATAATATTTCAGTGTATGCCGATATATCGCAGCTCTAGGGGATGATATATCGCCACTCAGGGAATACAAAAAACACGTAACTTTGTACAAACACTTCGACGAACCTCGGGAACATAAGCCCAGGCGATATATCGGCTCTAGGGCATTATTTTTGAATAATTTTGAAACCGAGCTCATTTTGTTCCATAACCTCTTGATAATCCCAGAATCTTTTTGACCGAGTCTTAAGCCTCTGCTGAACGAATATTTAAATGTTTTTCAATTAAAAGTCATTATTTTTTTTCAAGCTAAAAAAAGATCTTTTCATTCTTGAACTCTATAAATAGAACCTAGTACCCAGCAATTTCTTTCATTCTTCAAGCTGAGTTCAGAGCCTTCAAGCAGCTAGGTTTACTTTAGAGTGTTAAACACTTGGGTTGGGGTTATAAGCTTTATCATTTTAAGGCTATTAAATGCTTGGGAAGTAAGGTTCATAGTGTGTATTTCGATTTCGAGGTGTAGTACGGTCATAGTGCATTCAAAGGCATTCCTATTCCTAGTTCATTTCTGTATATTTCATTAGTTTTTGTAGTTTTTCTCTACTCAAATCCTAACTTGCTATTTTCCATTCATGGTTAGGAAATTAAGTTCTTTGAATTTGAGGTTTCATTTTGATAAGCTCTTCTTCTCGATTGTTTAGTTCATTTCTTTTCATCTTTTCTTTTAGAAATACTCACCTTCTCATTAATGGTTTTTAGGAGTGTTTCAAAATCCCGTCTTTGTTCTCACATCCTGGTATTTGGTAAGGAAAATAGGATAGTTATTGTATGCTTATATGATTGTGTTATAATATGTTTTTATATGTTATGATATATATATGTGTGTGTGTGTTTTGGGGCTTATAGTTGCTTAAATAGCAAACCCCAACCCTTTTATGTTTTTGGGACTTATAGTTGCTTAGCTTGCGAACCTCATTGTATTTTGAGGCTTATAGTTGCTTAGTTAGCAAACCCCAATGTTTACCATGTACATAGGTTAGAATTATGATATATGTTTATAGTGAATGTTTATATGTTTATAACTTATGTTTATGCTTATGTTTCATGCTGGGCATTAGGCTCGTTCCTTTGTTTTATATGTGCAAGAAAATAGTTATGGCGGCGGTAAGATTCTTGGCAGCTTGGGATTGTGTATTGAGGGAGAATTGATTTGGTGGACTGCGTGAACGATTCGAGGACGAAGTTGTTTTTAGTCATTTCAATTATGCTTTATATGTATTTTTTCCCACCTGATTTTATAATGAATTTGTTAAAGGTTTATGTTATGTTTTATTTCAAACAATGGGATCCCATATCCTAACTGAATTTTTATGTATTTCAACCTTTGCCTTACAGTTTTTTTAATAAAGTTATGAATGTTTCACAGGTATGTTTTCTTAAGATTAGTATCTATGTATAGTAGTTATTAATTGTCCAAAGTCTAGAATAAGTTGGGTAATTACACTATAGCCATTATAAATGTAGAGTCCAAGAACTTTACTTAGCTAATTATTTAGTAGTATTATAGTATGTATAGTATTATCTTTGTAACTGTGAATTTTTGGTTCAGACCGGTAATTATTTGGACACTCATAGTAGTACTTATAGATTTTCTAAGTTTAACCTATAGTTTAAGAATATTAAGTATAACCTAAGGTTTGATTATATGACTGATATTAAGGATAATATTTGTTATACTATAAGGTTTAGATGAGGACCAATAGGATTTTAAGCACATGTTATGAATGGATGATTAAGAATTAAGTATTTTGAGGATTAAATTTAATAAGGAGTAAAGTTTGAATGTTATAAGGTCAGTCAGCAGCTTTGAATACATTGAGGGCTTAGTCAAGGCTGTTTACTCCATTCAAAATTAGCTAAAAATGTGTAATTTCGTGTTTAATTAATCAGCGTGTGCCGATATATCGCAGCTATAGGGGGCGATATATCGCAGCACGTAGATACGGAAAACACGAGACGGTGCACGACAGCCTCGGGCATATTGGCCCTGGCGATATATCGCCTACAGGGGGCGATATATCACCTCCATCAGTGTATTTTCAAAGGTTTTTGAATTCTTTTCCATTCAGCCATTCAACCTCTTGATAAGTCCAGCATCTTTTTGAACGAGTCTTCAGCCTCTGCTGAACGATTATTCAAATTATTTTCACCTAAAAAGCTATTATTTTTATTCAAGTAAAATCAAGATCCCTTCATTCCTAAACTCTATAAATAGGACCTAGTACCCAGCCATTATTCATCTTTTGCTTTAAGTTCAGAGGCTGCTAGTGCTAAGTAAGTGTGAGAGTGTAAACACCTGGTTTGGGGAAATCATAAGCTTAAACATCATAAGCTTATCAAACACTTTGGGAAGTAAGGTTCTATAGTATTTCGGTTGTGGTGTAGATTGATCTTACAAGTCTTTGAGGTAAACCAATACTCTAGTTCATTTGTTTTATGTTATTTTCTTTCTCATAGCCGTCTACTCAGTTTCCTAACCTCATTCTTATTTTGGTTAGGAAATCTAAGTTCTTGAGCACATATGTTTTGGTAAGCATGTTTTTCAATGGTTTAGTCTTCCCATTCCTTTTCATCTCTTTTTCTTCATTAGACTCACTCTTTCTCATAATGGTTATTAGGAGTGTTCCAAAGTCCCAACGCTGTCCACATATCCCGGTAACTTTGGTAAGGAAAATAGGATAGAATCTATATGTTTTATGCTTGTGTTCTCTTATGTGATATGTTATGAAATATGTTATAAATATGTTATGAAATGTGTATGTTTGTAGGCTTGGGCATATGACCCATATGACTAACAAGACCCCAAAAAGATTATGGGCATATGACCTACTTAGCTAGTAGGACCCCACTAATCTCATGGGCATATGACTTGTTTAGTCTATGGGACCCCAAGTAATAATGGCCATTATAATAAGTGTATGTAATAAGTGTTATGATATGTCTTTATGTTTATTATGAAATTTTATGTTTATGACTATGTGTTAGGCTCATTCCTTTCTGTTTTATGTGCAGGAAAATAGTTTTAGAGGCGGTAAGATTCGTGGACGCTTAGAGAATGTGTATCGATGGTGAATGGAGTCAAGGAGTCGAGAGTTCGATTTCTCGAGGATGTAGTTTTGTTTTACTTTTTATGGTTTTACATGTATTTTCCGCACTTCTTATGTAATTCCTTTCATTTTAAATCATGTCTTGTTTTTAAAGACAATGGGATCCCATATCCTTCTTGGTATTTATGTAAGTAACTCTCATTTCTATAAGTTTTCTAATAAAATTATGGTATTTTCGCAAATGTAAGTTTTAGTAAGAATTTGTATGTATAGTTTCGTTAATGGTCCAAAAGTCTAGAGTAGTGGGTCATTACAATAAACCTCTATATAGTCAAAATACACAAGCCTATCAAACCACTATATAGCCGAAATTACCCAAGTATCAAAGCTCTTAGTATAGTTGCTGGAGATAGGCATTTATGTGACGGCTCGGGAATATTGAAGTAATGAACTTTTGGTTCTAGGATAAAGGTATTACTTTTATGACGATTAGGGTTTTTGGAAGTTTAGTTTTTATTATAGTCTCTAATATTAATCTTTTATGTTATATTTAAGGTTGTGGGCGACATCTATTAGCAAAAGCAATCTCTTTTTCTTCTCTTATTCCATAGTCAAGGTAAGGAAAATAAGATAGTTTTAGATAGCATTTCAGGTACAAGGAGATAAGTGTGGCTGAACCTTATAAGTGTTCGGAATTTATGACGGACCTAAGTGATGTCAGGTAGGCTCGGTTGCCGAATACTTGTATGACGAACCTAAGTGATGTCCGGGGCTTGAATGCCAACCATTATAAGAACTTATTTTTTCTCTTGCTTGATTTGTTATTATGACCTATGTATGACCAATAGAATATTTTTATGACTTAGATTTTGATTATGACCTAGAATGTATTATGATCTTCTATGATTAGTGTAAATTAGTGTTGTTATGAAATCTTACTGCCAAGTAAGTATACTCTTTGTGAGATATGTTTTGAATATGTGAAATGACATTTTCCCTTTTATGATTTATTTTCATAATTTAGCACAATGGACCCAATTGTTGTTAGAAAAGTTAAGGCAGTAAGGAGCATAATCGACCCTTATAGTGGGACTAAATTCGAGAGGGTGTTTCTTAGATGTAATCGAATCCACAAAGAAATAGAAAAGATTATTGACAGTGACACAACCTTACTGAAAGCACATGAGAAGTTTATCGTTCTCATGCACTCAACCAAATTACCGCTAGCAGAACCAAGTTTAATGATAGTATGGAATGAGGTTTTACTTGACGAAAGTTTATCGATTGAGGATAAATATGACATATTTATGGATAGGCTTTCTTGAAAAATTAGAATTATTGAAGATTACCAAACTGAGAGATAGGTGAAAGAGTACATCAATTACCAAATGATGTTAGGGAAGAATTTCTTAGTAATGTTCCTTTCACTTCAAGAATTATCTATACCCAAGATGATTATGAGGACTTCAATCATGACATGTTAGAAGTGGGGTCTGATGTGGAAGATTAGAAAAAAAAAATAAGTGCATGATCATTATTTTATTTTATTTTAGAACTCTACTAGTTTGTAAATAAATTTTTATATTTCAATAAAGTTTGTTATTTCTTTAATTATTTGAATGATTTTGCTTAGTAAATATTAAGATATTGTGGGTTTAATTGAAAGTGTAAAGTTTAAATTCATCTCTTATGTGTTAGCCCATTTGTGAAGGATCATTTACTTTGCATTATTAGATTGAACCTAATTAAAATGAATAACAATTAATAAAGCAAGGGTTTAAATTCTTGTCGTTTGGGTTCAACTACAAGTTAAGGGGCCTGACTAGTGGATACAACATACTGAACCCCTCCCTCCTCCATGGAAAATTCAATTGTTAAAGCCTATTTACCCAAGTTGGACTTAATTGTATTATGGTACTTTTTAGTTTATACATGAACCTAATAGATAGTAGTATAATAGGCTAAGTTATCATTTCTGCTTGTTTTTGTCTATAATAGTTTTTACAATTTTTTCTTTTAGGGAAATAGAAAGAACTATGCACCAGGAACCTAGAAGATCACTGAGACATAATGGTTGAGGTCGAGGTCGAGGCCGAGGAAGAGGACAAGGGTGAGGTAGAGGAGAAGTCGCCGCTCCCATACATGAAGAGTTTCTAGACATACTAGCAGCCCTAGAAGCACCATAAATCCTTAACGTAGCCGAGGTACCGGTAGCTGCTGCCACTCGAGTAAACTTAGAAAAAGAGCATGCCCGTCTTAGGGCAAAGTTTAGAAGAAGGGATGAGGAATTCCAACAAATGCAATAAGGACAGAAACAGCAAGTGACACAACCCATCATGCCCCTAGTATAGTTTATGCAATTGACAGAGCCTCGCTATGAGGCAGTATATGAACGCTTTAGAAAACAACAACTGCCAAACATTGACGGTGGATCTGGTCTAATAAAAGTGGAAGAATGGCTCTAATCGTGGAATTTATCATGGAACACATGTGATTGGGGAACGAGGACCGAGTTTCATGTGCCTCAAGTCTACTCAAGAAAGATGCCCTCATCTGGTGGGATATAGTAAAGTAAACCCAAGAAGTAAACATCATGACTTGGGACGACTTCGTCCAGGTGTTCAACAAGAAATATTATAGTCTTGCGATTCAAGCCACAACGGTGGAAGAATTCATCACGCTTAGTTAAGGGAATTCAACTGTAATAGAATACGCCATGAAATTTGATTGACTGGCCAAGTTTGCAGCGGACACGATACCCACCGAGACGCTAAGAATCCAAAGATTTGTGAAGGGACTAAAATCGATGATAGCCTGTGACGTGAACTGATTTGAGGAATAACCACTTATGCATAAATGTTGGAGACAGCCTTGGAAGTCAAGTAGGCAAAGGAAAGGATCTGGAAAGAAGGTCCGGTCAAAAGGGATGCCAAGAATAATAATAATGAATAGAACGACCACAAACGGAAACACAACGGTGGTCAAAACTGAAAGGCCAACAAGAAAGGAAAGACTGGATCAGAAGTCAACAAGATTAATAAGCCTTATGTGGAGTATCCCCAATGCCCTATCTGTAAGAGGAAGAATTCAGGGGAATGCTGTAATGACCCACTAATCTAGACTATTTGGACCATTAACGAATCTATACATAAAACTTACATTTTTGCGGAAATACCATAATTTATTATAAACTTGTAGAAACAAAAGTTACTCTCATAAAAATAAGTAGGATATGGGTACCCATCGTCTTTAAAACAAAAACAACTTAAAGTAAAAAGGGTTACATAGAAAATGCAGAAAATACATTTGAAACCATAAAAACATAAAGAAGACTACATCCTCGAATCGAATAACGCTCGGCCCCTTGACTCCATTCACCATCGATACACATCCTCTAAGCGTCACGAATCTTTCCACCTCTAAAGCTTATTTCCTGCACATAAACAGAAAGGAATGAGCCTAATGCCCAGCAAGGAAAATCTAACACATAGTCATACACATAAATTTCATAATAAACGTAAAGACATATCATAACACATAATACACTTATTATAATGGCCATTATTACTTGGGGTCCCATAGACTAAACAAGCTTATGCCCATGAGATTAGTGGGGTCCTACCAGCTAAATAGGCATATGCCCACAATCTTTTTGGGGTCTTGTTAGTCAAATAGGGCATAAGCCCAAGCCTACAACAAACACATGCATAACATATTCACAACATATTCATAACATATCGTAACATAACACATAAGATAACATAAACATAAACATATAGATTCTAGCCTATTTTCCTTACCAAAGTTACCGGGATATAATGGACTGAGTTGGGACTTTTGGAACACTCCTAAAACCATAATGAACAAGAGTGAGTTGAAAGAAGGAAAGAGATGAAAAGGAAATGAGAAGACTAAACTATTTGAGAGACATGCTTACCGAAACTTATGTGCTCAAGAACTTAGATTCCCTAACCAAAATAGAGATTAAGGTTAGAGATTGAGTAGAAGACTATGAGAAAGAAAATAACATAATACAGAAATGAACTAGAGTTTTGGTTACCTCAAAGACTTGCAAGATCAATCTAACCACAACCGAAATACTAACGAACCTCACTTCCCAAAGTGTTTGATAAGCTTATGATGTTTAAGCTTATGATTTTCCCAAACCAGGTGTTTACACTCTCACACTCACTTAGCACTAGCAGCTTCTGAACTTAGAGTAAAAGGTGAAGAAATGGCTGGGTACTAGGTCCTATTTATAGAGTTTGGGAATGAAAGTATCTTGATTTTACTTGAATAAAACTAATGGCTTTTTAGGTGAAAATCATTTGAATAATCGTTCAGCAGAGGCTGAAGACTCGTTCAAAAGATGCTGGACTGTTGAAGGAGTTTGAATGGCTGAAAGGAAATGAATTCAAAAGAGTTTGAATTTATGCTGGAGGAGGCAATATATCGCCCCCTGTAGGCGATATATCGCCTGGGCCAGTATGCCCGAGGCGACCGTGCATCGTTTCATGTTTTCCGTATCTACGTGCTGCGACATATCGCCCCCTATAGCTGCGATATATCGGCACACGCTGAATATTTAAACACGAAATTACACATTTTTAGCTAAGTTTGAATGGAGTAAACAGCCTTGACTAAGCCCTCAACGTATTCAAAGCTGCTGACTGACCCTATAACATTCAAACTTTACTCCTTATTAAATTTAATCCTCAAAAATACTTAATCCTTAATCACCATTCATAACATGTGCTTAAAATCCTATTGGTTGATGTCTAAACCTTATAATATAATAAATATAATCCTTAATATCAGTCACATTAATCAAACCTTAGGTTATACTTAATATTCTTAAACTATAGATTAAACTTAGAAAATCTATAAGTACTACTATGAGTGTCCAAATAATTCCCGGTCTGAACCAAAAATCCACAGTAACAAAGATAATGCTATAAATACTATCATACTATTATCTGTCTTAGCTAAGTAAAGTTCTTGGACTCTACAAATGCAGATACAAGACTAAAGGTTGCTTCAACTATGGACAAGATGGTCACCTTAACACAGACTACCCAAAGTTGAGGGACCAGAAGAAGGATGATAAACTAGTACCAGCCAAGGTTTTTGCTCTTACAAACGGTGAGGCAGAAACTAGTAATACAGTGGTATTAGGTCCGATCACTATCTTTGGAACACCATTCAATGTTTTATTCAATTTAGGAGCTACACATTCATTTATCTATACGGATATGATTGATAGCTTAGATAAACCATGCGAACTTTTTAGAGATAATTTTGTTACAAAACTACCCTCGGGGGAAAGAGTGCTATCTAGTAGAGGGGTGCACAACATTGTAGTTAGATACGAAGGAAAAAAGTTACCAGTAGATTTGATCGAGTTATACCATAAGGACTATGATGTACTATTAGGCATGGACTGATTAGCAGAGCATGGAGCAACAATACACTTTAAGGGTAAGACAGTCAATTTTCAAACAAAAGACGGAGAGAATTTCTCCTACAAAGGAGAAGTTTCTCGAACTCGCATACTGTTAGTCACAGCTCTAAAAGCTTAATGGTTAATCAGTAGCAGCTGCCAAGCATTTCTTGCCAACGCAGTGGATAAGTCATGAAAGATGCAACTCAAACCAAAGGACATACATATTGTGTGTGAATTTCCCAAGGTGTTTCCCAAAGATCCATCAGGATTACCTCCAAATAGGGAAATCAAGTGTGAAATAGAGTTTGCACTAGAGACGACAGCAATCTCAAAAACACCCTATAGAATGGCACCTACCGAGCTAAAGGAGTTAAAGATGCAACTGTAGGAGCTATTGGACAAGGGTTTCATCCGACCTAGCTAGTCACCTTGGGGTGCAGCAGTGCTTTTTTCAAGAAGAAGAACGAGAGCATGAGGATGTGCATTGACTATCAAGAGCTACACAAAATGACGATTATGAATAAATACCCTTTTCCTTGCATAGACGATATTTTTGATAAACTACAAGGATCTAAAGTATTCTCGAAGATAGATCTACAGTCAGGATACCAACAACTAAGAGTACGAGAATAAGATATCCCAAACAAAACTTTTTGGACCAAATATGGACACTACGAGTTTTTGGTAATGTCTTTTGGCTTAACAAGCGCACCAGTCGCGTTCATGGATCTTATGAACTGAGTATTTAAAGACTACTTAGATAAGTTCATGGTGGTGTTTATAAATGATATATTAATCTATTCAAATACCAAATTTGACCATGAAAAGCACCTGTGACTAACGTAAGACCGACTCAAGAATCACAAATTATACACCAAGTTTAAGAAATGTGAATTCTGGCTAGAGAAGATGGCATTTCTACGACACATCGTGTCTAAAAATAGCTTAGAAGTAAACCTAGCAAAGATAAAAGCAGTGAAGGACTAGTCCTAGACCAAGAGCACCACTGAGGTGAGGAGTTTTCTGGCCTTAGTGGGATATTATAGAGGATTTTTTTAAGGGATCTCTAAAATAGATACACCCTTAACAAATTTGACAAGGAAGCAACAGAAGTTCACATGGATGGAGAAGTGTGAAGAAAGCTTTCAAACATTAAAAGAAAAGATCATATCAGCCCTAGTTCTATGCATCCCTAATGATAAAGGCATGTTTTTAGTATTCTGCAAAGAGTCAAAGCAAGGTCTTGGATCCATTTTGATGCAAGAAGGGAAAGTGGCCGCATATGTGTAGAGTCCAAGAACTTTACTTAGCTAAGATCGATAATAGTATGATAGTATTTATAGCATTATCTTTGTAACTGTGGATTTATTGGTTCAGACCGGGAATTATTTGGACACTCATAGTAGTACTTATAGATTTTCTAAGTTTAATCTATAGTTTAAGAATATTAAGTTAACCTAAGGTTTGATTAATGTGACTGATATTAAGGATTATATTTATTATACTATAAGGTTTAGATATCAACCAATAGGATTTTAAGCACATGTTACGAATGGTAATTATGGATTAAGTATTTTTTTGAGGATTAAATTTAATAAGGAGTAAAGTTTGAATGTTATAGGGTCAGTCAGCAGCTTTGAATACGTTGAGGGCTTAGTCAAGGCTGTTTACCCCATTCAAACTTAGCTAAAATTGTGTAATTTCGTGTTTAAATATTCAGCGTATGCCGATATATCGCAGCTATAGGGGGCGATAAATCGCAGCACGTAGATACGGAAAACACGAATCGATGCACGGTCGCCTCGGGAACAGTGGTCCAGGCGATATATTGCCTATAGGGGGCGATATATCGCCTCCTCCAGTATGTTTTCAAACGTTTTTGAATTCATTTCCTTTCACCCATTCAAACTCCTTCAACAGTCCAGCATCTTTTGAACGAGTCTTCAGCCTCTGCTGAACGATTATTCAAATGATTTTCACCTAAAAAGCCATTAGTTTTATTCAAGTAAAATCAAGATACTTTCATTCCCAAAATCTATAAATAGGACCTAGTACCCAGCCATTATTCACCTTTTGCTCTAAGTTCAGAAGCTGTTAGTGTTAAGTGAGTGTGAGAGTGTAAACACCTGGTTTGGGAAAATCATAAGCTTAAACATCATAAGCTTATCAAACACTTTGGGAAGTGAGGTTCTATAGTATTTCGGTTGAGGTGTAGATTGGTCTTTCAAGTCTTTGAGGTAACCAAAACTCTAGTTCATTTCTGTATTATGTTATTTTCTTTCTCATAGTCTTCTACTCAATCTCTAACCTTAATCTTCATTTTGGTTAGGGGATCTAAGTTCTTGAGCACATAAGTTTCGGTAAGCATGTTTCTCAAATGGTTTAGTCTTTCCATCCCTTTCATTTCATCTCCTTTCTTCTTTAGACTCACTCTTTCTAATGGTTATTAGGAGTGTTCCAAAAGGTCCCAATTCAGTCCACATATCCCGGTAACTTTGGTAAGGAAAATAGGATAGAATCTATATGTTCATTGCTTATGTTATCTTATGTGTTATGTTATGTTATATGATATATTATGAATATGTTATGAATGTGTATGTTTGTAGGCTTGGGCTTATGCCCTATTTGACTAACGAGACCCCAAAAAGATTATGGGCATATGCCTACTTAGCTAGTAGGACCCCACTAATCTCATGGGCGTAAGCTTGTTTAGTCTATGGGACCCCAAGTAATAATGGCCATTATAATAAGTGTATGTATTAAGTGTTATGATATGTCTATACGTTTATTATGAAATTTATGTGTATGACTATGTGTTAGATTTTCCTTGCTGGGCATTAGGCTTATTCCTTTCTGTTTTATGTGCAGGAAAATAAGTTTTAGAGGCGGTAAGATTCGTGACGCTTAGAGGATGTGTATCGATGGTGAATGGAGTCAAGGGGCCGAGCATTATTCGATTCGAGGATGTAGTCTCATTTTACCATTTTTTATGGTTTTACGTGTATTTTCCGCATTTTCTATGTAACTCTTTTCACTTTAAGTTATTTTTGTTTTAAAGACAATGGGTACCCATATCCTACTTAATTTTATGAAAGTAACCTTTGTTTCTACAAGTTTATAATAAATTATGGTATTTTCGCAAATGTATGTTTTAGTAAGAATTTGTATGTATAGTTCGATAATGGTCTAAGAGTCTAGATTAGTGGGTCATTACAATATGCCTTTAAACAGCTAAAGGAGTACGAGCACCGATACCCGACCCATGACTTGGAATTAGCAGTTGTGGTCTTCGCTATACAGACCACAAGAGTTTAAAGTACTTCTTTATGAAAAAATATTTCAATATGAGGCAACAAAGGTGTCTGGAGCTAGTGAACAACTAGGATTGTAAGATTTTGTATCATTCGAGAAAGCTTAATGTCATGGTAGATGCACGTAGTAGGCGAAGTTATGGAAACATATCGATAATTAGAGGAATAGCATAACCCTTACAGTATGATATTAAGAAGTACAAAATTGAGTTAATAATTGGACAACTAGCTGACATCATGATCAAGTCGGCACTTATGGAAGAGATTAACGAGAAACAGCAAGAGGACAAGTTTCTTCTTAAAAAGAGGGCATTACTACAAAGCTCAGAGAATGCTAGTTTTACGATGACTAAGGAAGGCATGCTACGATATAGAAATCGAGTGTGTGTACAAGACAAGCGAGAATTAAGAAATAGAATTATGAAAGAATCACACATCACTCTGTATTCACTTCATCCACTGTCATCAAAGATGTACAACGATGTGAAAGCAATGTATTGATGGCTGGTTATGAAGAAAGACATAGCAGAATTCGTAGCTAAGTGCCTTACATGTCAACAAGTTAAAGCCGAACATCAGAGACATGTTGGAACATTGCAATCATTGTAGAATCCCAAATGGAAATGGGAGGATATGGAGATGGACTTCATAACAGGGTTACCAAGTACCACCAAGCAGCATGACTATGTTTGGGTTATAATAGATACTTACAAAGTCCGCTCACTTCTTGCCAATAAGAATGGTTTACAACACGGAGCAATATGCAAAACTTTACGTGGAAGAGACAGTGAGATTACATGGAGTTCCATAGATAATAGTCTCTGATAGAGGATCGATTTTTACCTCAAAGTTCTGGGAAATTCTACAACATGCTATGGGCACCAAGTTAAAGTTAAGTAAGGCATTTCACCCTCAAACTGATGGTCAGTCAGAACGCACCATCCAAATATTAGAAGATATGTTGAGGGTGTGTACATTATACTTTTTAGGATCATGGAGCAAGTGTCTACCGTTAATTGAGTTCTCTTATAACAACAACTATCAAGCTACGATAGGAATGGCACCTTATGAAATGCTCTACGGAAGGAAGTGTCAATCACCACTTCATTGGGACAAGGATGATGAAAGACGATACTTAGGATTCGAGGCCTTAAGAGAAGCAACAGAAGTGGTAGATTAGATAAGACAAAGAATGATTGCTGCTCAAAGTCGCCAGAAGAGCTACGCTGACGCTAAGAGGTGAGACGTTGAGTTTTCAGTAGGCGATAAAGTTTTTCTCATAATATCTATGATGAAGGGGATTATGCATTTCGGAAAGAAAGGGAAGTTAAGCCCAAGGATTTTAGGTCATTTTAAGATATTGTACAAAGTGGGACAAGTAACATATTGGTTGGCATCACCGCCATCATTAGCTTAAATGCATAATGTTTTCCATATATCTATGTTGAGAAAGTATGTATCAGATCCATCTCATGTGCTCAATTACGAGGCTCTAGAGTTGAAGAAGGATTTCAGTTATTAAGAATGTCCAGTACGCATTCTAGAACGGAGAACTAAGGAATTAAGGTCCAAAAGTATCCCTATAGTGAAAATCATGAGGAGCCATAGCACTAATAGAGAGGTAACATGGGAGTTGGAGGAAGATATGATGGAAAGATATCCCGAGGTATTCGATAAGTAAAAAACTTCTAGGATAAAATTTCTTTTAGGGGAAAAGATTATAATAATAAAGGTTATTACTTTCTTATAAGCATCTTAATTATGACCTTAGATTAGTTTTATTAGTTTATAGTTATAACTTGAGTGGTGGAATTAGAAAGATTGCTTTAAGATTATTTATTTTATGTTATGATTTATATGACTTAGAAAATAATATTATAATTTAGATAATTATAATTATAATGGTTAGTATTTATAAAGATTTTAGCATATGATTAAGTTAGAGTATAGTTTTAAGTTTTTATTAAAAACAAGTACACATAGTACTTAGAGACTTAAGTTGTGTGTATGTGGCATTAAAATAAGTCACAAAATTTGAATTTTATTAAGTCATAGCCAAAATTATCTATAGTTTTATTAGGTGGAATTTTTCATGAATTGCAAAATAGGTAACAAAGTTAAATTGAAGAACCAAGTTGCAGACAACATAGTCATAGGTGTGTAGCATAGAAATAGGCTAGATTTTGACTAATTTTAAATTTACAAAGATAGGTGTCACACTAAGCTTGAATCAAGTTACCAAGTTGAACCATTTAAAAACATTTGAACTTAATAATGCATAGGTGTAGGCATGAGCATGAGTTTGGAGAAGATAGTGGAGACTTTTGACTACTTTGGTTACTTGTTAATGTATGTGTCATAATGAGAGGGTTTGTAGCACCTTAAAATGGAAAAAGTGGGTTGACAGGAACTACTATTAGGGAAGGAGTTTTGAAATTTAAAAACTACTTGAATGATGGAGGAGAAAATCAAGGAAATGAGTTGGGTTTGGAGCCTATAAATTGAGCTATTCCCATCATCATTTCTCACACTCAAAAAGCAAGCAAAGTGCTCTCAAGATTTCAAAAATTACTCTCCGAAAGTTCAAATATTTTCACCCCATAAACACATCATAAAGTCGAACCACTATAGCCTTTATAATGCTCGAGAATTATTTTTATCATATTTTCTCTATATAGCCTCGAACACTATAGCCATTAAAAACCTCTATATAGTCGAAATACACAAGCCTATCAAACCACTAAATATCTGAAATTACCCAAGTATCAAAGCTCTTAGTATTGTTGTTGGAGATAGACATTTATGTGACGGCTCTGGAATTTTGAAGTATTGAACTTTTGGTTCTAGGATAAAGTTATTACTTTTATGAGGATTAGGGTTTTTGGAAGTTTAGCTTTTATTATAGTCTATAATGTTAATCTTTTATGTTATATATAAGGTTGTGGGCGACATCTATTAGCAAAAGCAATCTCTTTTTCTTCTCTTATTCAACAATCAAGGTAAGGAAAATTAGATAGTTTTAGATATGAAATTTAATTGATTTGTATGACCCTAACATTTCAAGTACAATGAGATAAGTGTGGCTGAACCTTGTAACTGTTCAGAATTTATGACGGGCCTAAGTGATGTCCGATAGGCTTAGTTGTTGAATACTTGTATGATGGACCTAAGTGATGTCCGGGGCTTGAAAGCCAACCTTTATAAGAACTTATTTTTTCTCTTGCCTGGTTTGTTATTATGACCTATGTATGACCAATAGAATATATTTATTATTTAGAGTTTGATTATGACCTAGAATGTATTATGAACTTAAATGATTGGTATAAATTAGTGTTGTTATGAAATCTTGTATGAACTTATGGTATGATTTGTTATGACTGTGTAGTTGTATGATTACTTGTATATATTTTCCTTACTTGACTTTGAAGCTCACTCCTTATGATGTAGTTGTGCAGATAATTGAGGATAGAATGGCATGTGGCGAGTGGGACCTAAAGAGCTTAGTAATGTATTCGTGAGGACCATGTAGACTCTATAATGATTAAGGGCTATGATTTTATTTATGAAAGTAGTTTCTTTATAAATTTTTATTTCCTTTATTTGAATATTGCTTATTTAATTTTGTCAAAGACCTTATTTATTTTGTAAAAAACATGGGATCCTTTTGCTTCATTTTATTTTCATAAATAAAAGGGCAACATCTATGTTTATTATTCAATGTTGTGTTCTCTATAATATTATGAGAAATTAGGGCATTACAGTTTCATCACATCCTTCCACCATACCCCCTTACCACCTTGATCTTTCTAAGATACATTTGTGCTGCATTTTGGGGGGTTGAGAGGAGTTGAGTGTGAGAGAAGAATTTGCGTGAGAGTTTCTTTTTTTTTTTTTTTCTTTTTTTCACCATTGGGAATAATGTTGACTATTAAGTTTGGGGGAGAGTGTGTTGTCATTTTCTTGTTATCTTGCCATTTAGTTTGTTTTTCATTATTCGAAAAATAAAATAGAGAAATATACATATGAAAAAAAATAATACAAAAAAATATTAAAGAGTGCACTCTGTTGAATCAATGGAAAGTTTTGTGAAAAAAAAATCAAAAACGAAACAAAAACAAAATGAGTAATTAAGTAAATTTGTAAATAAGTTTAGGGGTGTAGCTCTTTAAATGCAAGAAATATTTTTAGTTTTTGTCCTTATTATTTTAGTAATAAAGAGCAGTGGCAAGAGTTATATTTTCTTGTTTGATATAACAAATGTGTAGCTCTTTAAATAAGCTACATTTGTGGAGAGATAATCACTAAGTTAACTTACGGAGACACTAATTAAGCTTTAGGACCATGTCCTAAATTGATTTGGGTGATTGAAAGTGTTGACCCACGATTTAGCCAACTGACACGGAGTCAAAATATGAATGATATAGACGAATATATATAGATAATAACGTAATGACAAAAGCAAAGAAAACACAGTAATTTATAGTGGTTCGGCCCCAGGATCTGGTAATGACCTACGTCCACTTAGAATGATATTGATATGGGACCGAAAGTGTGATCAGAGAACTTGGGTTCAATGAGTTTCAACACTTCTCATAAACAATACAAGTTTACTCAGATAAATTCTGTAATCTCTATGATTTCCTGGCTCCCAAAAAGTCCCTTCCCATGAGCCATCTCCTGCTATTTATAGGCTCATGGAGGGTTGCCCAATATTGTTACAGATATTATCCCCTGAATCATGGGATATTCAGAAGATTGCATGAGATAAGTTTGGGATTCATAAGATCTTCTATAAATGTTGCTTTGCCAGCGGAACCACCGACCAGTCTAGTCGTGGTAAAGACAGGTCTGTCATGGTTCTGGTGTGTCTCCTGGTCGATACTCTAGCAGACGCTCCAGGTGTCAGCCACGTGTCAAGACATTATTCGCCACGTCACAAATGCTAATTTATTGGATAACATTTGCCCCCCAAAGTTTATTTACCTCGAACAGTAAATAAACTTTGAACGAACGACCCTTCGGTAACCCCTCCTGACGTGTCAGAGCCCTTCGTGCGTTCTTGAAAAAAGCAAACCACTCCTATCTAATCAAGGCTTTTCAGTTTCCCAGAAACAATTTTGACGGCCATCACGCTTCTCCATACTTCGAAAATGGAAAACTAATGATCACGCCTTTTGAATACCAAAGACAAACTTATATAAGGTTACTTGAGCCACTTCTTTCCTTTTTACGCACGCCACCTCTCTGTCGAAAACCCTAAAAACCAGAGCTTTACTCCCTCCGGCGAACCTTCCTTTGTGCTGTAGGATCAGACGGTGGGCTCATTGACTCCCGAAACTCTCACTTCCATCTTCACGACCATTTTCCTTGGTAAGTTACTTTGAAACTCCATGCTTCTAACCTGTCATGGTGCATGCTTTTAAATGGTGTACTGTTTGAATCTCTTGGTTTCTGGTTTTTTGAACGCCTGTAGATAAGATGTTTTTGTAGGCAAAGTAGGCTTTTGAGTAGGTTTAAAACCCAGGATCAGTGCTTTTTTGGACGTAGGATCGAAGTAGCATTTCGATTTTTTAAACCAGTTAGAAATAATTTTTTCCCAACGTAAGGGGAGTCGAAAAAGCTTTTCAGGAAAACTTTTCACTTTCACCCTTTGGCCCGTTCTTTAAACTGTTTGCACAGAGAGACTTAGTTAGAATGCTGTTATATAAAGGCTTAGCTTTTATACTCGACCAGCGCTACTTTAAGAATCTCCTAGATTCCTCTGACCTTGCCTCCCCATTCTTCTGTTTGCAGATTTTAATGCCAGATTTGTGGGGAGGTGAGAGACCCATTGACGACGACCTCCTCGCCCAACTGCTCGAGGGAGAAGAACAACCAGCCAATCGCATCCACCAGATACCTTTCTCACGAGCCTCTTCCAGACCGCACCCTTCTCCTTCAATGGCCCGTTCAAAATCCTCTGGCAAGAAAAGGCCCGAATCTGAAAGTAACCCTTCTTCTGCCCAGCCTGATTCGCAGGCGGGGGCTCCCTCGACCAGTGGTCGAGAGAATCTTGTTCCTGACCCCAATATCCAAACTAGGGCTCGTCCTCGTCATTGCAATCCGCCTGATGTCGAGTGGTACACTCCTCCAGTCAGTTCGATGACCCCTCGGATGGTCGCCAACTGCTTCAGAAAATACCCCCTAACGGGGGTAACCATTACACGTCCTACTGCGGAGCAGAGGGCTAACCGTCCAGGAGTAGCAAACAGCGCCTGGTCCCGGTATCACATTGAAGCGGGGGCTTATCTCCCTCTTCATCCTTTCTTTGTGGGGGTGGCCAATTATTTCGGCGTCGCTCCCTTTCAAATAACCCCTAACGGATATAGGATGTTGGCTGCACTCTATGTCCTGTACAAACTTAACAAATGGCCAGAACCTTCACCTCATGAGGTTAACTACCTCTTTGACCTCAAATCCAATCCTCAACACAACGGGACGGGCTTTTTTCACTTCTGTCATCAGGAAACTGGCCGGACGTTTTTGAGTGGCACCACCCATATATCAAACGTGGGACATTACAACAAGGAGTACTTCTTTACTCCGGATATATCCAGTAACAACTTGGCCTTCGCGAGAGGAGGTACAAATTTGTCTTTGCCTTGGTCGATACTTTATCATAAAGTATTTCCTTTCGTCATTTCTCAAACTTATCTGCTTTTCAGGCCCCTGGTTGCGCCCGACCCCAACACCAGACATGGTGTCGAGGTCTGATACTCTGGCCAAGATGCCTGCCGCAACAAAATGTGTCAAGACCTTGACACTAGAAAAGAATTTGAGGTCGTCTGGCCTTCTGGCTCCTCGCCATGAAAATAGAGGTTCCGAAACGGACGAACCCACTGCCGGGGGGGTTCCCGAGCAGCAACCTCCTGTGCCCTCTCCAAGGAGGAGGCCAACAGGAGTTACGATCAGGGAACCCGCGGGCAGCCCTTCTGCAGAAAGGCCTTCTGCTCCCCAAGGCAAGGGGAAAGAAAAGGCCACAGAACCAGTTGTTGACTTGGAAGAGTCTTCTGATGACAATGGTAACGTTATTTCGCTTTTAAATGGTCTGCCAATCCCCTGTCACATGTTTGACGGGGATGGTAACTTTACATATGCTCCAAATCTAGGGCCAAACTTCTTCATGCCAGAAAATGAGTATATGATTAATAGAGTCAATAGTATAGCGACCAGTAGTTGTAGCTCGGGTATTCACTTTATTATCTTCTTTCTGTTGTATTACTTACTTTCACCTTTTTCTTCCCTTACTAACCTCGTGTGTTTATTTTTATGTAGATATGTCGACTCCCAATATCTTTGACATATACCAGGCCGAAGAGGAAGAGGAAGTCCCTCAACTTCAACGGAGGTCAAAGAAACGAACTGGTGAAACCAGTTAAGGCCCTTCAGCCAAGAAGAGTCGACCAGAAGACCTTCCTCAGGGCACACCAACCGGGCAAAGTCCTGCGCCAACTGGGCGAACTCCTACCCCTCCTCCAGCTCCTTCTGAACAGCAAAACACCCCTGCTCGGCCCAACCCTCCACCTGCGCCTGCTAGGGAGCATCTTTCTCACGAAGAGGCTCATGAGGCCAGGCTCGTGAGCCGTACCATCCGATCCGCTAAGGATCGAATTGAACGCATAGGCAAAGGTGAGCGTGTTGGGGCCGCCATGATCCAAGCTGAAGAGCTACCAGTCGATCAGATCTTGAACAGGGCTCTGAACGAGATCTCCAGCGTAAATTTTTCTTTATTCCTCGAGTCTTTGTTTTTTCAGCCCTTGTGATAAGTCTTGACTTCTTTTTCTTTCGTTTACAGGCCTTACTTTCTGCCATTACTGCTCGTACCCGAGCCCAGGCCTACTTTGAGCAGATTGAGGCTAAAGTTCTTGAGAAACATCAGGTGAAGGCGGCTGAGGAGCTTTCGGCTGCTGAGGCCAAACATGATAAGGAGTTGGAGACGGTGGTCCGAGAGAGGGATGCAGCGGTGACCAAACTGTCCGCGGCTGAAGCTGCAAAGGATGCAGCGATTAAGCTGAGGGAAGAGTACCGGTCGTACAACAAAACTCATCTCCGCGAGATCAAGCATCTGGAGGGGGTAGTCAAGTCTAAGGACGAGACTATTGCCACTCTCGAGGGCAAGGTTCAGCAGTCGGAGCTTGACAACTCCAAGAGTCTGGAAAAGTACAAGAGGACGACGCTCCGATGTTTCTATAACTTCTGGAAACACAATCAAGGTGCTGACTTTAGCTACCTTTCAGAGGAAGTCAGAGTTGCGGAGTTGGCTCGGTGCGCTGCTCAACTGGCTGAAGAGGAGGCGAGAGCTGCGACTCCTGCAACCCCAAGCGTCGTTGGTTTGGATGAAGAAACCATCGAGGAAGAGACTGACCAGGTTGTTGCCCAGGATCCTCCTGCCCCCCATGCCTCTTAAATTATTTAACTGTTTTTCTTTCTTTTTGAACATGCGACCCACGGGTCGCAATTTAAAGACAATAGTTTCTTTTTAAACTTTGCTGCACGGGCAGTAAATCTCTTTGTTCGAACAATTACATTCAAGCAGCAATGCTTGTGGTGTAAAAGCTTAACTCTTGGTGCTATAATATTTTTACTTATTATAACGTTTGTCCGTATGACCGAACTAAGCATAGTACTTTGGCATGATTTATCAAAACATATATTTTGAAAAAATACTCTAAGTACTTGAAGCATGCTTTCACTCATTTTGTTCATGTGTTTACATACCTTGAGAGTATGCTTTGCTATCGATGTGCCTTATATGCCCCCCAAGTGATCGAGGAGCTTTAGGTCCTTGGTCACTTGCCTTGACCATGGCCTGTCCGAACATTCCTATTCGTGCGGAAAAATGATACTTGTAATACAGCAAAACAACACACGTAATGAACAAATACTTGTAAATGTAAATTCACAAAGGTTGGCAAGAACGACTGGCTGAGCACAGTCCCTTATAATTTCGTATTAAAAATAGACTAATCATGTCTTTACGAATGATTCTGAAATAGAATCTTACATATACGAGCAGTTAGCCATACACCGTGGCTAACCCTCTTTGCAAAACTTGTAAAAATTAATAGAAAAATTTGAACAAGCCAGTCCTTTAAGAAGGGCTGTTTATTGATAATACTTGCGCAGGTGTTCTCCATTCCAGTAACGTGGAACGGGATCTCCGTTTAAGCGTGAAAGTTTGTAGGTGCATGGGTGAAGGACTTCTTCAATCTGGTAAGGTCCTTCCCAGTTAGGTCCGAGCACGCCAGCAGTGGGGTCGCGGGTACTCAAGAAAACTCGTCGTAACACCAAGTCTCCGACGTTGAATCTTCTTTCTTTAACTTTGGAGTTAAAGTACCGGGCGACTTTTTCCTGATAAGCAGCAACTCGGAGTTGGGATTTTTCTCGTATTTCGTCAATCGAGTCTAAGGACTCCAGCATTAGCTGGCTGTTTTGGTCTTGATCGTACGTTAAACGCCGATGTCAGGGGGGATCTATCTCGACGGGTAACATGGCCTCATACCCATAAGCTAAGGAAAATGGGGTACGTCCTGTGGCTGTTCGATGAGATGTTCTATACGACCAGAGGACTTCAGGTAGTTGTTCTGGCCATGCTCCTTTAGCTTCTTCAAGTCTTTTCTTCAGGGTGTCCTTGAGGGTTTTGTTTACAGCTTCGACTTGCCCATTCGCTTGGGGGTGTGCGACTGAAGAAAAGCTCTTAATTACCCCATGCATTTCACAGAAATCGGTGAACAGGTCGCTGTCAAATTGGGTTCCGTTGTCTGATACTATTTTTCTGGGCAAACCATACCGGCACACAATGTTCTTGATGACAAAGTCGAGAACTTTCTTGGTCATTATGGTTGCGAGTGGTTCAGCTTCGACCCATTTTGTAAAGTAATCGACTGCCACAACTGCGTACTTTACTCCTCCTTTTCCTGTTGGCAGTGATCCAATTAAATCTATTCCCCATATTGCGAAAGGCCACGGGCTCTGCATCTGCTTTAGCTCGTTTGGAGCTGCTCGTGGGATTTTGGAGAACCTCTGACATTTATCACACCTTCGTACGTACTCCATTGAATCCTCGTTCATCGTTGGCCAAAAATAGCCCTATCGGAGAATTTTTTTCGCCAGACTCTGCCCCCCAACGTGATCTCCGCAAAAGCCTTCATGCACCTCTTTCATGAGTTCCTTAGATTTTTCTGATGTAATGCACCTGAGCAATGGCATTGAATATCCTCTTCGGTACATAACACCGTCGAGCAGTATGTACCTAGCAGCTTGTCTTTGCAGAGTTCTGGCCTTGTTTCTATCTTCTGGCAATGTCCCATTTGTCAGATATTCCAGGTAAGGCGCCATCCATGTATCTTCTATTCGAATTTCCATGCTGACTTCGGTCACGTCAATGCTTGGTTTACTTAATCTCTCTACTGGGACTATGTTCAAGGTGTCAGCATCTTTAGCGCTTGCAAGTTTGGCCAAGGCGTCTGCATTCGAATTTTGGTCTCGCGGAATCTGCTGGAGGGTGTATTTTGTAAACTGTGCTAGCAAATCTTTTGTTTTGTTAAGGTAGGCCATCATTTTTAACCCTCGCGCTTGATATTCTCCCAGGACTTGATTCACGACCAGCTGAGAGTCGCTGTAAATATCGAGCGCTTTTATGTTCATATCCCTGGCCATTCTCAGTCCAGCGAGGAGTGCTTCGTATTCCGCTTCATTGTTTGACGCTGCGAAGTCAAACCTGATTGCGCAGTGAAATCGATGTCCATCGGGCGTTATCAATATCACTCCCACTCCAACGTGAGATTCATTAGATGATCCATC
Source organism: Humulus lupulus (assembly GCF_963169125.1). Classification (NCBI taxonomy): domain Eukaryota; kingdom Viridiplantae; phylum Streptophyta; class Magnoliopsida; order Rosales; family Cannabaceae; genus Humulus; species Humulus lupulus. Next base: position 57,217,739 of record NC_084796.1, on the reverse strand, counting down.
TGTGAATAATTTCCACGAAGGAGTCTTGTCTTGAGGCATGGGCGCCTCAGGATTTTTGCACAACTCGTTGCTGGGGAGTTCGGTGAATTCCGCAATAAAATCGACTAAGGCTTGCCCTTTTATTGCTGCTCGCGGTGAATAAGTTACGTCGAACTGTCCCAATTCGACCGCCCATTTTAACAGTTGTCCAGCCGCCTCAGGTTTTTGGAGGACCTGCCGAAGGGGCTGGTCGGTCAGAACCGTGATAGGATGGGCTTGGAAGTACGGTCGCAACTTTCGGGAGGCTAGAATTAGGCAATATGCTAATCTTTCGATCGGTGGATATTTTAATTCTGCACCGATAAGCCTTTTGCTGACGTAGTAAATAGCTTTCTGCACGCCTTCTTCCTCCCGTATCAGAACAGCACTAGCAGCAACTTCGGTAATCGCCAGATAAATATACAAAGTCTCTCCTTCGATTGGTTTTGATAGGATGGGAGGTTGCGACATATGAGCCTTTATTGTTTGGAATGCTTGCTCGCAATCTTCCGTCCATTCAAACTTCTTATTTCCCCTAAGTAGATTGAAGAATGGAACGCACTTGTCAGTTGATTTTGAGATGAATCTACTAAGGGCAGCTATCCTTCCGGTCAGGCTTTGGACATCCTTGATCTTTTCTGGCAACTTCATATCGATCAGGGCTTTTATCTTGTCGGGGTTGGCCTCGATTCCCCTTGAATTCACTATAAACCCTAAAAACTTTCCTGACCCGACTCCAAAGGAACATTTGAGGGGATTCAAATTCATATGGTACTTGTTTAACACATCAAAGCACCTTCGCAAATCCCTCACGTGTTCTTCAGCCTTCTTGGACTTTACCAGCATGTCATCCACATATACCTCCATGCTTACCCCTATCAGTTCCTTGAACATGTGGTTGACCAGTCGTTGGTAAGTCGCACCTGCGTTTTTCAGTCCAAAGGGCATTACTTTGTAACAATATAAGCCCATATCGGTCCGAAAGCTGGTATGATCCTCATCAGGGAGATGCATGCTGATCTGATTGTAGCCTGAATACGCATCCATGAACGAGAGGGTCTCATGCCCAGCAGTTGCATCGACTAGCTGGTCGATCCTCGGGAGTGGGAAGCAGTCTTTCGGGCAAGCTTTATTGAGGTCTGTAAAATCCACACAGGTCCGCCATTTTCCGTTAGGCTTGGGGACCAGCACCGGATTGGAGACCCATGATGGATAAAACGCCACCCTGATGAATCCATTTTCTTTAAGTCTTTCGACTTCTTCTTTCAAGGCTCTTGATCTATCTTTATCGAGCAGCCTTCTTTTTTGTTGCACCGGTGGAAAGACTTTGTTTATGTTCAGGACATGGCTGATCACTGCAGGATCTATTCCGACCATGTCTTTATGCGACCAGGCGAAAACTTCCTGGTTCTCTTGCAAGAATTCCACCAGCGCCTGCTTCGCGGTAGGTTCTAAATTCTTCCCAACCCTTACGATTCGGGTCGGGTCTTTTTCATTGAGCTGGATCCCCTCTAGGTCCTCGATGGGTCCAACATTTTCTTCAAAATCCCCAAAGCGAGGATCCAAATCTATATCCTCACTTTGGGCAACACCCTATTTGGTGACTTTTCCACCTGATTGGGTTTGTCTGTCTTCCGCCATCTGCAATCGTTCTGGGGTAGCGCTCCTCGATGCTCCACTTTTTGCCTTTGTGATCGAGGCATTATAGCACTCCCTGGCTTCCCTTTGGTTTCCCAAAACGCATCCTACCCCTGCGTCCGTTGGGAACTTCATGGCTAGATGCCACATGGAGATGATGGCCCTCAGTTCAACCAGTATGGGTCTCCCAATAACGGCGTTATACGCTGAAGGACAATCGACCACTACAAAAGTGGCGAGTAATGTCCTTGAGGCAGGCGCTGTACCCGTTGTCACTGGGAGTTTGATCATTCCGGCTGGTGCGAGTCCTTCTCCAGAGAAGCCGTATATGGTTTGATTGCAGGGCTCCAAGTCCTTCACGGACAGCTTCATGCGTTCCAGCGTTGATTTATACAGGATGTTCACTGAACTTCCTGTATCGACCAGTACTCTTTTTACCATCATATTGGCCATTTGGATATCTACGACCAGCGGATCGGAATGTGGGAATCGGACGTGTTGGGCATCGCCCTCAGAGAAGGTTATCCCGCACTCTTCTGAGCGGGCCTTTTTCGGCGCTCGATCCTCCACAGTCATCATTTCGATATCCTGGTCGTGGCGTAGAGTTCGAGCATATCGTTCTCTAGCCTTTCCGCTATTTCCTGCGAGGTGCGGGCCTCCACAGATGGTTACAAGTGTTCCGGCTACGGGGGCAGGCTGTAATGGTGGCGAGCGTTGGCGTGTGGACGTCTGCTCGTTGCCACCTGGAGCTTCTCGTTGGGAAGTTCCCGAGGCCCGTACGTACCTTCTCAAGTGTCCTTGTCTAATGAGGAACTCAATTTCATCTTTTAGCTGGTTGCATTCATTAGTGTCATGGCCGTAGTCGTTATGGTAACGACAGAATTTGGTAGTGTCTCTTTTTGAAATGTCTTTTCGAATGGGCCCAGGTTTCTTGTAGGGCACACTAGAGCTTGTGGCCTGGTAAACCTCTCCTCGAGACTCAACGAGGGCAGTGTAGTTAGTGAACCTAGGTTCATAACGATTACCCTTGGCTCGTTTTGTCGGAGGTGGAAGGCTCATTGTGTGGCCGTTTCCCACCATTCTTGCCATTACCGTTGCCGTTTCCGTTGCCCTTGCCATTGCCATTTGGTTTGGTGCCATTGGCGGCTTTGGCGGGTTCGGCAGCCTTCTTACCCTTGTTCGAGGGTTTTCCATCATCGGCAATGGCTTCTTCGAGTTTGATATACCGATCAGCTCGGTCTAAGAACTCCTGGGTGGTTCTAACCCCATCCTTACGAAGACTTTTCCATAGGGGCGAACGGTGCCTCACTCCCGCGGTTATAGCCATCATTTTTCCTTCGTCCCCGACTGTCTTTGCTCCGGCTGCCGCTCGCATAAAGCGCTGGATGTAATCCTTCAGTGATTCTCCATCCTGCTGGCGGATCTCGACCAGTTGGTTTGCTTCGGTCGGGTGGACACGGCCTGCGTAGAACTGTCCGTAGAACTCCCTTACGAACATTTCCCAGGAAACTATGCTTGCAGGTGGGAACTTAAAGAACCATTCCTGCGCGGCTTCAGAAAGTGATGCAGGAAAGATCCTGCACCGAGCGTCTTCGGACACTTTCTGAATGTCCATCTGGATTTCAAACTTATTCACATGTGAGACGGGATCCCCGTATCCGTCAAAGTTTGGGAGCGTAGGCATCTTGAACTTGCCGGGAGTCTCTGCGTTGGCTATTCTTTGGATAAATGGAGTGCCTTTTCTTCTATCGTGGTCGATGTAAGAGGTCCTTCCTCCGACCAGCTGTTGCACAGCCTGATTTAGTGCGTCTATCTGGGCTTGCAACGCAGAAGGAATAGCTACGGTCTCTGCCGCTGGGGGGATGTTCTCACCATGCTTCTCTCGACGATCATTGAGTATGTCTCTTAGATCTTCCTCTCTTCTCCGTTGTTCGTTACCTCCGAGCCGGTTGAAGACATTATTTTGCCTGGGTTGCCCCCCAGCATCTTGTCTATTTGGTTGATCATCTTGAGGTATTTGGCTCCTGCTCTTACCTCTATTTCCGTTCCTCCCATCAGCATTGTCCTTGCCTGAGTCAGCCTCGTTGTAGCCGTGGCCATCTTTGAACTTTGACTGGCTGTGGTAAGACTGGTTGTTCCCTCTATTCCCGTCTCTGGCAGAAACACCCCGAGCGTTAGAGGGTGGCCTACGCTGGTCGCGATGTCCCCGTTCATTATCGTGTCGTTGGGATCCACGGACCGCAGAGCCTAACTCCGAGTCTCTCCTGTTACCAGGAGGGTAGTGACCCCTGTTCGCTTGGTGTGTCCCATCATTCTCGCGACGTCTAGGACTACGAGGCTGTCGCTCGGCCCTATTCTGCCTTTGCTGCGGGGGATTACCTCGAGCAGCGTGGGATGGTGGATCTGCCTCAGGGTCTCGTGGGACATCGTCATGGGGCATCTGGGGCTGTTTTGGCCTTTGCGGACTTGAAGGATGGATCGGTGGGCTAGGATTGGGACCTCCCTGGGTGGCCTATTTTCAGGTTGATTAGGCTACGAGGCAGGCGCGGCCTGATTTCTGGCCAACAGCAAGGCCGCTTCAAGGGCTGCCATGGCCTCGGTCTGGCGACGATCCACCTCCGCTTGTCTCTCGCTTAACTCCGCCCGCTGACGATCAAGTTCCTGCTGCTGCCTTGCCATAGCTTCTGCGGCAGTCTCTTGATTGGCTCTCAGACTAGCCAACTCTTCTTGCAACGTGCCCAAGGTGCTCCTCAAAGTCGCATCGTCCATTTCCTCCTCTTCAAAATCTAGTTGCGGCTCATCTTCCGCCATGCTTGCAGGGGGAGGAGGAGGTGGCGGATTCGACGGTGCAGCAGCGGCGGTCTGAGCAACTTTTTTCCCTGCTTTCGCCATTAGTTTTATCAACAACGATGAATCGTCCTCTCAATGAAAGCACCAGAATGTTGACCCACGATTTAGCCAACTGACACGGAGTCAAAATATGAATGATATAGACGAATATATATAGATAATAACGTAATGACAAAAGCAAAGAAAACACAGTAATTTATAGTGGTTCGGCCCCAGGATCTGGTAATGACCTACGTCCACTTAGAATGATATTGATATGGGACCGAAAGTGTGATCAGAGAACTTGGGTTCAATGAGTTTCAACACTTCTCATAAACAATACAAGTTTACTCAGATAAATTCTATAATCTCTATGATTTCCTGGCTCCCAAAAAGTCCCTTCCCATGAGCCATCTCCTGCTATTTATAGGCTCATGGAGGGTTGCCCAATATTGTTACATATATTATCCCCTGAATCATGGGATATTCAGAAGATTGCATGAGATAAGTTCGGGATTCATAAGATCTTCTATAAATGTTGCTTTTCCAGCGGAACCACCGACCAGTCTAGTCGTGGTAAAGACAGGTCTGTCATGGTTCTGGTGTGTCTCCTGGTCGATACTCTAGCAGACGCTCCAGGTGTCAGCCACGTGTCAAGAGATTATTCGCTACGTCACAAATGCTAATTCATTGGATAACAGAAAGTGTTTGGGTGATGGAGACACTAAAGGAAGAAACACTTGACTCGTATTTTGACAGCAACATTAACACTTGAGGATTTTGGTTAAGGCTTGTGTAAGTGTGAAATTTAGCTTCTCTTATGCAACAATAAAATTTATAAGATTTTCCCTTTACTAAGCATTGGTAGAGCAAAGTATATCCTTTCTTCTATGTGTCTTGTTTGTGTTGTCTTCCAATTTTTCTTTTGCTTTTCAATTTTTGTTGTCTTTTGTATCTTTTTAGATTCATCACTCAAGGACGAGAAATCACATAAGTTTGGGGGTGTGATAACTCTTGAATATAGAATTATTTTGATGCTTTTAAACTTGTAAATGTAGAATTAAGAAGAGTGATGAGGCCATTTTTTGTTAATTTTAGTTAATTTCTTTTACTTTTTGTGTTGTTGTGAGTTTATGGTGTCTTGTTAGTTTTTAGAGCTGAAAGTGGGAAAAAATGAATTTATGCATGAATTATCGAAGGAGAAAGAGGAAAAGTAAATTTTTTTCTATGTTGTTATGCTTGTGCTTAAATTCTAGAATTTGTTGCAGAAGAGAAAATTTTGATGGAGCATTTCCATCAGGATCCAAGTGAGGAATTTCAACATATGAAGGAGAGACATTTGGCATTTCATTAATTGAGTTGGTAAGGAGTGATGAAGTGGAAAATTAGAGGCATTATGTTGTATTTTTTAAGAAGTTTGCAAGGGAATAGAAGAGAAACTCACATGAAAAAAGAGAGAAGGGCATTTTTGTACTTGGAAAAAGAGGGTTTGTACCCTAGCTGAAAGAAAAGGAAAGGACAGCCACCATTGAGTACATTCTACAATTTTCAGAGAGAAAAACACCAAGTATAGAGAGAAACCCAGCAGTGCAAAGAAGAAAAAGAGGATAGAAGAATAGGAGAAGAGAAGGACATTCATTTCATCATCATTTTGGCTTATTTCTTCTACTTTGTTTGTTATTCTTTTCCTATTTTTTCTCTAGTATATTTTTGTTTGATTACTCATGGACATATTTGAATTTGTATTTTTTTTTCTTAATTTAGCCATGACCTAGATCTTTTGAGGCTTGAATTATTAATGAACTCTATGTCTTAGTTTTTAATTACTAACACTTTATTTTAGTGAAAGTGCCCATTGTTCATTCAAGTGTGCTTAATGATGAATTCTTGTTGTTGTTTGGCCATCAATTGCAAGATGTTGAGTAATATTTGTGCTGAAAAGTTTGAATATAATGGATGAACATGAATGACACGAGTAGATAATCTTATTAGCTTATGTTTTGTGAATAGCATAGGAATGTCTTATTTTCCTTGTGTAACATTTGTGAATTGAAGCATAAAATTATATTTTTAAATCTGATTTGGCATGGGAATTTGTTTAATTAGCTGAAAGAATTGATACCATAAGATTTGGGAAAGTTCTATGAACTTATTTTGAATTCTTATTAACTCTGGGAATTTCGCTAAAATATTGTTGCAGCAAACTGTTCAAGTCACTTGACATAGATGAATCTAATAGTTCAAGCCTATTTTTACCAAATTGATTTTCTCTCACTTTTAGATTGGCATTTTAGTTTATTTTAAGCATTTTTAATTGTTCTCAAGTAGTTTTAGTTTACAAGAATCAAAAAAATTTAATTGTGGTTACTATTGAAATTGTTTGGTAATTAATTTGTACATTTAGTTTTAATTTGCAATCCCTGTGGAGACGAACTTGAATACTTATCACTTTATTACTTGTTTTGCGACTGTGTACACTTGCATATAATTGATCAAATTATTATAACAACACCTAAGCTTCACGATATTTCTATTTTGGTGCTGCTTTGGCTTGGTAATGGGGAGGGGAAGTAAATGTATAGTTTTAGCCTTATTCTTGATCCTTTTGTGGGGTGGCCGACGACAAGGATGGGCAGAGTTGATGTGCTCTTCTCCTTCGTTTGTTTCAAATGAAGGAGAAAAATCTCTTTTGGGTGTTCTGGCAGCGGTCCCAACAATGGTGATGGGTCATGGTTAGTGGAGATCGAAGTCAGCAAGGTTGGATGGATCTGTTGTTGGAGCTTTGGATGCTCTTATCAACAATGGCAGATGGAGGTCTCCTTGTTTTCCTAAAGATTGGATCCATTGTTGCTATGAATTTCCTTTCATATTTTGGATGCTCTTTCTTGACTTTGGTTTTGCACTTAAATATGCTAGTTTAATGTTGTAGTTATTTTGTTGTTTTCGGTTGGTTTATTTTTTTGACTCATTTTTTCGTCAATTCACACGAAGTGATAAATGAAGAGTCATTTGTCTATAATATCTTAGAGTAGCTAATTAATAATGAGAAGTGAGCTAAAGAGAATAGAATTAAATGCAGCAATAAATTAATGAGATAAAGATTTATAGTGGTTCGTCCCAAAAAAGATTATCTACGTCCATTTTAGTCAGTATTATTTTTTAAATTTGAACCCTCAAGAGCAAGCTGAGTTTGATCTTGCTCTTAGGGAAGTTACAATAATGGAGAGTACAAGCTCTCTCTGAAAAAGAACAGGTATTTAATTGTTTTTCTCTCAATTGTTCCTAGAGTTGTCCCGAATCCAGATCCCCTTGTTACGGTTCAGGTTGCACTATTTATAGCTATGGAGATGGGCAGGGCTGACGATTGCACCTTATTTTCCAATCAGGCTAAATCTTGGTAAACTTGGCTTGTCGACAGGGTTTTGTCTCACCAAAAATAGTATTTTGACGTGTCCTATTCATTTAATGGTTGAAGGCGCACTTGGGTGCGGAAGAAGGCTAGTATGGAAGGGGCCATTGGCGAGCGTCGAGGGCCTAAGTGACCGATAACCAGCCACTGGCGACCAGCTACTAGCGACCGATGACAAGTTACTGGCAACCAATGAGTGACCTCGGGGATCAGCTACGTCTGATGGAGACCTTAGTAGATCTTTGTGACGACTATTTGTTCAAATTATGTGTCTGGTCAGAGAGATTGGCTAGGGCCTTTTTCTTCTTACGATTGAAGTTGGCATGGCCATCTGGGGATCATTTGGCTTCGTACAATGGGAGAAATAAGTTGGTACTGGCGGGTCCTACTTCTTCTTGAGTCACTACAAGAAAAGTTGGCTACAACGACAACTTCTACTACGACGACATAGAAGTCGTCACTAAATGTAGGAGAATTCCACCAAATAATGGCTTTTTTAATTTATTAAAAAAATTTATCAACATCAATGACATGTCATCACTGTAGCTATTAGCGAACAAATGGTCAGGCTCTCCAATTTCCTGGCACCCTACAGCTACGTTGTAGGGTATAGAGGAAAAAAAGGAGTGAAAACTGGGGTGGCCCACCAAAATATCTGCTTTTTAGCGATGACTTGTTGTTCCTATAGTCCCTCAAAAAAAACAAAGGGAAAGTTGATCGCCAAAGATTGGCTATCAGTTTTCGTCCTCTAAAGCGACAACATGTCGTCGCTATAGGTTCCCAAAACTTTGATAAAACGTTACGTTTAATGTCTATAGCGACAGCATGCCATCACTATAGACCCCGAAAAAATGGAGGGAAACTTGACCGCCAAGAATCATCTGTCAAATTTTGTTGTCTATAGCAACGACATGTCGTCGTTATAGGGTCCATGTTTGATAACTAAAATGGTTCGTGTATAGTTTCATTGTCTATAGGTTCCAATTCCTTTACTGAAACAGTGCATCTTGATTTAGCGACGACACTCTTTACCCCTATAGCGACAACATGTCGTCGCTATAGAACTCTTCGATATATCCCCAGCCCGAGACCTTCTTCTCCATTTTCTCAAAGTCTCAAAACTTTCAGAGATGGTTTCTCCGCCTCAAACCACCGCACGCCATCGCAGGATGCCTCTCCAGCCCATGTTTTCCCCATTTCTTCGTGAGGTTGATGAATCTATACTATATTCTCTCTATTTTTCCCTGCAAATTGTAGTTTTTTTTAATACATATGTTTTATTTGGTATAAATGGGTTTTTTTTTTAATTCCATTGGAGGCCGAGCTCAAGCTCTTGCCTTCGGATAACTCCCTAACTCGATCCCTTAGGTATTGTTTTTAAATTTTGTTTTGTTTTTTTGTGAATTGATAAATTTTTAATTTATGTTTTGAATTTGTGTAATTGGTTATTCTAGAAAGTGTTAATTTATTTTTTCATTTTAGATTTGTATGTTTGTTAATTTTATTATATTTGTGTTTTTCTAAAAAAATATTTTTTAATTGATTAATGGTTAAATTATGCTTTTAATTTGGGTAATTGGTTATTTTAGATAGTGTTAAATTTTGTTGTTCATTTTAGATTTGTATTTTTAATTTAATTATATTTGTGATTTTTAATGTTGTTAATTTTGTTTTATGTTACTTTAATTTAATTAAATGTTATGTTATAAAAAAATGTATGATAGGTTAGATATATGTGTATGTATATAAATGTTAATATGTTTATATGTATATAAATGTGAATGTGAATTATATTTTTAAATTGTGTTGTAGGTTAGATTAATATGATAGATGTTTATAATATATGTATATTCTGTGACTAGTTTTTAAGTTTTTATGCAGATTTTAAATTTTGGGATAGGTTAGGTTAAAATTGTTATCCTGCCGAAATTTTAGTAGATTTAGAAACACGAAACACTAAAAAATAGTTTTAAAGTTAGTGTTATTCAATTTTTTAACTAATTTCAAAGAAATTAATAAAATTAATATTAAAAATGATAAAGTGGAAATTAAAATAATAATTTTATAAATATAAAACTTTATTGTTTTTTTTAAATAAAAAATGGAAATTAAAATAATAATTGGATCATTATTAAATAAATTAATAATAATCATTATTGGTAAATTAATAAATATATAATTGTATATTTGTTTATATCATGAAATTTTGTAATATATTCATAAAATGTTGATAATATATATTCATAAAATTTAATTATTTATTCATAAGATTGAATAAAATATCATAATTTACTTTAAAAAAATTAGTACTTTGGTGATAAAAAAATTATTAGATTGTTAAATGTAGTTTTTATTACTATCACATTGTGATAATTTTTTTGACACTTAAAGCAGTTATGACGATTGATAAGAATTTGATAACTAATAGACGACGTAATTCTGATGAGTTTTGGAATGGTCTTCAAGCTTTTGTACAAACGGCCAAGAATCATGTGAATTATTTGGGAGAAGTGAGATGCCAATGCAATCAGTTTGTGAATATGCTCAATCAAAAACTGGATGTGGTGGAGGCTGACGTACACAAATATGGGTTTCTACAGCGATATGTAAAGTAGACTTACCATGGTGAAGTTGATATTCCTCCAGTAGTGGACGACGGGGCTCCAGTGATAGATGAGATGATTGATATCATCAGTGATGTTATTGGTGAACAAGACAGTAATGAAGAAGGCGTAAATGAAGGAATTTTAGATGGTGGTGGCAATAGTGCAGAGAATCAATTTGATGACCTATTTCAAGAGGTCGAAGTTGAGTTATACCCTTGTTTTCTTCCTTGAACTTCTTGGCGAAGATGTTGCACATGAAGGTAATGAATAAATGGACAAATAGTTCATTTGATGAACTTGATTATCAATCAATTCATGCTTTCAAGTATGACTGTTGATTGTTCTGGAAGGAGCATTCCCACAAACAGAGTTGTCCTATATGTGGTGAGAGCAGATGGGTTAACAAAGACACAATGGGATGTTGCCTAGAAAGTGTTGCAGTACTTTCCTTTGACTCCTAGGCTCAAGCACCTTCATGGTTCAAGGAATACAGTAAATAATATGACTTGTCATGGTACTGGACAATCGAAAGAAGATGGTGTGATGCACTATCCTATTGATGGGGGTGCTTGGAAACAATTTGATTCCATATATCCAGATTTTTCCAAAGAACCCATAAACGTTCGATTGGGTTTGGCTGCTGATGGTTTTAATCCATTTGGTAACATGAGTCTATCTTACAACATGTGGCCATTAATATTCAGGACATACAATATGCCTCCTTGGTTATGCATGAAAAAGTCATCATTAATGATGACCTTGTTAATTCGCGGTCCAAAATCACCTAGGAAAGACGTGGATGTCTTTTTGAGGCTCGTGGTAGAAGAATTAAAAATGTTGTGGGATGAAGGAGTTCGAACCAGAATGCATGCAACACTACTACAGACTATAAATGATTTTTCGACCCAGAGTAGTTTGTCTAGTTGGAGTGGCCAAGGATATATGGCATGTTCTACATGCAACGAAGATACTCCTTCATGTCGTGTAATTGGGAAGACATCTTATGGTGGTCATAGAAGATTCTTATCTTCAACGCATATGTGGAGGAAGAGTGTCTTGTTTGATGGGAAATACGCAAAAAGACATCCTCCAAGAAAATTCAATAGTCAAGATATACTCCAACAATTAGCGCATATTCCAACTCGTTTGTCGGGTAAACATGTCAGTTTCGGAAGTGTGAAAATAAAGTGATATCCAAAAGAGATAAATTGGAGTAAGAAGAGTATTTTCTTTGAACTTGATTACTGGTCCGAACTTGAATTGAAACACAATTTAGATGTTATGCATGTGGAGAAAAATGTTTATGACAGTTTACTCGGTATTTTTCTTATGAATGAGAAATCTAAGGACACCACCAAATCACAAGTAGACTTGAGGAACTGGGGTATATGGGAAGAGTTGCACCTTGTTACACCCAAATTTTGAGAATAAATAAACAGCCTCGAAATATTGGTTTGTAAAGTGAAAGCACAGGATTAACAAGTGTTAGCATTACACTTGTACAAATTGTCACGAAGTTTAATAGCTACGTCATTAGCGCTCGAACATGAGTTGCAGGCTCGAAAGGGTCAATCTCCTCCAAGAGATGAGTTCCATAGACTGATCAAGAAAGTAGGTGGTGATATCTGGAATAGTGGGCTCGAGGCTTTGAGTGATATCGAAAACACGTTGAGGCAGTGATCAAACTCGAAGATGCGTTAAATACATACACGGAGAAACTATTTAGAAATCCTTATTCCTTTAGGATTGGTTAAAAACCATGTATTAAATTTCTATTTTTAAGGGATCTTTATTTAAATAATGCATTTTAGTTGTATTATTATTATTATTCGAGTATTCATTTGAATTTAAATTTGAATACATGTTGTAACTTCCGTACACTTAAGGGAAGATATTCTTGTAACCAGGTTTATAAATAGCTTGGATCTGGTCATTTGTATTCACGCACAATTTTGTACAGAGAAACGCTATCTAAAAATTGCTTTTTCTTGAAGCTTTAAGACTGACTTTAATAAAAGAGACTCTTGGACATAGGAAGATTTTAACTGCTGAACCACGTAAAAATCTTTTTCTTTTATTTTCTTCATGATTAATTGTTTGATTGCTCTACATAATTAAGTTGACAAAAATGGACGTTAACATTTTGGTGTTTTCATTGAGAGCATCAAGAAATTATTCTTATCGTTTAGCACAAAACTTCCAGCTTAGCAACAATGGTTGCCTTGAACATTCCTGGAACCAGTGGGCAACCACTTCCCCAAATCCCTGAGGAAAATACTCCTCGAACTGAGGAGCATCCTCGATGACCTGGCAAACAACCAGTCGTGAATCGGAGTCCCGGTGAGGAGAGTGCCTCGTCGTCTCCCAAAGAACGACTTGGTCAAAGTTCTAGACCTAATGAGCAGGATTATTATAATTCAGAGAAATATGTTCCAGCAGTTGAGCATAAAACTCTAAGGCTGCATGAATAGCAAAGGCAACGCAACTAAATGATAAGATACCAAGACGAACCGCTGAAACCCAGGAACCCCCGCAGAAGACCAGGGGCGACCTCGAGGAAGTGTGTCTGCCAGGATGACCGAACAAAGAGCCCAATAGGCTCAACTGAGGCTTAGGGAAAATGCTGGAGAAAACCTGCCCAGGGCGTCATCATGAAATCTTGTTAGGAACAACCTAGCTAGGGACATTCCCTTAGAACCTGAGAATAATAGAGCTCACCCGGTAGCTCGGAATGATAACCAAGGACCCGTCGGGAATAATAATAACCCTAAGCCTGCAAGGACAAACAATGAAAGGCAACCACCATCTCCAATCAGGCATCCCCCATCCCCAATCAAACATCCCTCCCCAGCTCGAGTTGTACCCCAGCAAGCTCCCAGTGGAAATCAATGCCATAATTCCATTCAAATACTCCTCGCCATTATTCTACTGCAATAATTCTTGCTAAGAAGAATGCCCATGTTCTGGGGAGATAGTGCCTTAGAGGCCTTCTCAAAGTGCCAGAATTGGAAGCCAGGAAAGGAGTCATCGTGCTTGACTCGAGCACAGGAAGAATGCGTGGTCCCACTGGGGTATGTCAGGAGCATAGGCAGGCTAGATAACCCTAACCTTCTGAGAGTTATGTATTGAGGTCAAAGGCAACCAAAATTAGGGTGAATGTGAATAAATCACCTCACAATCAAATCTCATAATAGCCATAAAGAAATGTCAGCTACTGTGACGGAAGTCAAGATTACAGTAGGTCAGTGAGTGTTTATAACACCAAACCTAGGCATAGTGAGAACTATCCGAATGGTTATCCTGATCTTCGAGACCACCTGAACCAGAGTCGGGGGCAGTTTATTCAGCTGAACTCGAACCTGAGGGAACACTTAAATGCCAGAGTGAGCCTCTACAACCAATATATGGAAATCAATACAACCCTATACTGCGACAAGGATCCAAAGTTCCTACAAACAACAACCAGATCCCCGTAGCGCAAGCTCCCCCTCCGGTGGATTTGGTTCAGGAGCCAACTTGAGGAAGCATCCAGGCTTCTTCAAGAAAGGAAAAATAAAGAAAAGGCCTATGATTCTGATGAGGAGCACAAGCCTTTTGCTCCCCATATCTTGAACACACCATTCCCCAACAGTTTCAAGATGCCCCACATGGCGCCCTACGATGGGACTACCAACCTAGGCAGCCACCTGAGCACATTTAATACTATGATGCGAGCCAGCAACGTTGGATATGAGCTTAGATGTTGTTGGGAAAACTTATTCAAGATCTTGTTTATTTTCATGTAAATCGTATATTAAACATATTAATATATGAAAATCTAGAACATGTTTCTAAAATTGAATTCATATAGAGATAATGATAAGAACACTTACATTATTGTGCAGCAGAATGATTGAGTCATTCCTTCAGTTTCTCTAACCCTTGTATCCTTTCTGTCGCCAGGTATCATTAAGAAACTGAACCATTCTTTAATTTTCTTCACAACCTTCCAAAGTATCCTTAGAACTAGACTAGAGTGGGCAATTCACAACACATGAGATAGATACAATAAGAGGAAGAGATGAGAATATTAAGGCTTAGAAAAATACTTTTATTGTGGAGAGATTCTAAAACACTAGAATATGAAAAATATATTTTTAGATTGTCTTTTGATCATCTGTTTTCAACTCTCACATAACATTTCTTTTATAGGCTCAATTAGGTTACTTATTTAATTAAAAAATCAATAAAATAATAGCCAATTATCAGCCTTAGGTCAAATTCCCATGGGCCATATGTTGGAAAAACTCATTGCAGGTTCTTTATTTATTTTCATGCAATTTACATATTATCAAACAAACATGCAAATTCCTAGAACATGCTCCTATGGAATTGATACAAATACAAAGTAAAGTAAAAACTTACATTACGCAACGGAACTGGAACAACTCCATCCTTCAATCTCTCTAACCCTTGATTCCTTTGTGTAGCAGAGTATTATCAAGAGATTGAACAAGATCAGCAACACAGTCTTCCTCACCAAGCCTTTGATCAACCTAGAACTAGTGTGGGCTAGTTCTCAACACATGAGATAGAGATCTTGAAGAGAAGAAGAAGAGAGAGTGGCCAAGAAAGGTTAGATTGTCTAGGTTTTCACTTACCAATCAACTGAAACTCACTTGTTGATGAAAATCCTAGATATCATATTCATTATATAGGCAACTTAATGAGATTTATTTAAATTTAAATTAATTAAAAATAATAAACAAAAATAAAAGCCTTGGGCTGCCAAAAATGGACTTGTGCCCAATCTCTTTGTTTTGAATTTAAATCCCAACTGGGCCTAAATTCAAAACCTTTTTTATTTTTTTAATTAATTAATTAAATCCTTATTCAATTTAACTAATTATAATTTGAAACTTGATTTAATACTATTTATTTATATTGATACCAATTTATCAATATTAATAAATTTACCCAAAGATTCTCTTTTATTCTCTAAATCTCATATCTTTGTAAATTTTCCAAGATTGACCTATTCAACTTTAAAAATCCTAATTGATAATTAAATCAATTAATTGAGACATTCTATATGATTTACTCAAAGGTGATGCGGGGACTATGGATCCATGAAATCAAGCTCCAAAAAGTTATCGTGAATTTATTTACGAATAATTTCACTATCTTATTAATTCCTCGTGACTCCACTATAGACTCGGAATTGAACTCTTGAATTCATAGAATGTATTTTCAAAACCATAAATACATTATCCATTTTTATAACCATTACAATCAGTCAATCCTCTATAGATGACTTACTAATGAGCTGGGTGCAAATTACCATTTTACCCCTCATCAGTATTTTATCCTTAACTCCCACTAAGTTCCTTATAAATGATATTTCCGTGAACTTAATCACAGAAATGAGATCTCAATCATTTAACCTTTTGAACAAAGCAATTAAGGAAATCATATTTTCACTTCTCATACAGAAGTTATAGATTTCGTATCTATGAATAATACTCCCACTCAATTACACTAATAAATCTCCAAGATGTAAGTATAGGCTAGACCGTAAGGTAAGCTGGTAACGAACAAGTCAAAAGATTTAAATAATATAATTAGCAGAATATTATCACTCAGAATTAAGATCGACTTAATATATGGTCAATGTTGTGACATTGATTAGATTTGATAACAACGATACTTATTTATCAATCAATAATCAATATCAGTCCTAGTCCGATGTAACTAAATACATCCGATCTTACCTACTGGTCGATGCCTTGGACAAGACATCACACCCTAAATGTGTAAGTAGATCATATCGTAAATTGCCTAATCAGTGAAAATCCAATGCACTGATCTAATCTTAGGACTCGTTCTTTTGAACATATAATTACAACTATAATCCACTGTGACTTAGTCACTATAATTGTAACTATCCATATGTTCAGGATTTTATAAATGTTTGTATTATTTCAATAATCATGTAATAAAACAAGCAACCAACATGGTTGTCAAACTAAATGATTTCTACTGCTTTTATTGATAATATGAAATCGTGCTACATGTCCGACATGGTTTTATAAAGGCATAAAACCCAACAAGCTCCCACTTGCCCTTTTAAAACAAATGGGACATGTTTCTCAAAACCATGCATTCTACATGCTTCACAATTATGCTTTCTGCTTATATCTTTGTAAAGGGATATGAAAGATTGCCTTACAATGCTATCTTCATCACCTTCACTTCACACCTTCGCCACACATCCTCGATAATGTGGTACTTTCTCTCTATATGCTTTGCTCTTTTGTAGCTTCGAGGTTATTTCGAATTCGCTATTGCCTCATTACTGTCACTAGACAAAATGAGTGGTTTATCCATTTCTGGAATAACACCGAGATCCGTATAGAACTTCCTTAGCCAGACTATTTCCTTAGCCGCCATAGACGTAGCTATGTACTCAGCCTCCAAAGTGGATTCTAAAATGGCAGATAGCTTAACGCTTCTCTAAATCATAGCTCCACCCCCAAGAGTAAACACATTTTTCAGAAGTATACTTCTTGTCATCAACATCAGTCTAAAATCTGAATATGTGTAGCCTAATAGGTACAAAGATCCACCTGGAAAGACTAACATATAGTCTTTCGTCCATCAAAGATACTGA
The DNA here is from genome assembly GCF_963169125.1 of Humulus lupulus. Lineage (NCBI taxonomy): Eukaryota > Viridiplantae > Streptophyta > Magnoliopsida > Rosales > Cannabaceae > Humulus > Humulus lupulus. The sequence continues at coordinate 57,200,590 of NC_084796.1, read as the reverse complement.
CTTCCATCTATTGTTTATTTCCAAGGTTTTACTGACACTTGCTTCCCACTCCCACTGCATAGAATATCTTCGATCACAACACACAACATAGCATGCATTAGACTTCTAATTTCAAATGCATAAGGAATTCATTACATCTTTTCTTTCTCTTGAGGAGCCTGTGGAGACTGCTACTTAGAAAAATAAATTCCATGTCAAAACACTAAACATCCTTTCTCGGAATTTGTTACAGAGTAATGACCAAGCACCTCACTAAAGTAGGTCACTTAAGTTAGAGCTTAAGTTCAGTTATTTATTTCCCTGATGTTCTGGATACCAAGAACACGACTTGCTACAACAAAATCTGAAATTTCGTTTCTAGCCAGTTCTTTATGTTTTATAATTTCTTGACACTGTTTCCAATGAATAAGATATCATCTACATAAAGGATTAAAAACACCACAATGTCTTTTTCCCTAAGTTGTCAAACACAAGGATCAAATACATTTTATTCAAAAACTCAGGTCTTAATGTTTCCATTTAACCTCAAGTTCCAGGAGCGCGAAGCTTGTTTAAGTCCATAGATTGACTTACTCAACTTGTCGAATTTCTTGTCCAACTACTTTAAATCCTTCTGATTGATGCATGTTAATTGTCTCATCAAGATAGCCATAAAAAATGATTCTTTGATGTCCATTTTCCTTATCTCTTAATCAAGAGTTGTGGCTATGCATAAGAGTATACTAAATGAATTTTAACATGGCTACTAGAGAAAAAGTTTTCTCTAAGTCAAATTTTGCTCTCTGCCACGAGTCGAGCCTTTAATGTCTCGACCTTTCTATCAGCTCCTCTCTTCTTCTTATAGATCCTCTTGCACCCCATAAGCGTAAAGTCCAATGGCACATCTACAAGATCTCAGACAAATTAAGAGTACTTAGACTTTATTACCTGGTACTTGGCTTCGATTCAAAAATCCCTTTCTGACATACCCATTGCCTATTTAAAGGCCAACGAATCATTGTTACTTGTGTCCCCAACCAACTTGTGGGTTTCACTATCCATATCATAGGTACCGGGTTCCCAGAAATCCTCCCACTATGACGAGGCATCGTAACTTTCGGACTTGGATTAGTGGTTTCTAAATGTACCCTGTTTTCATCGACTTGCGTCGATAAGGATGGAACAATAGTTTATCATTTTTCCCTCTAGTACTATTTTGCTATGAGACTTGAAATTCATTATGTAGTCGTTATCCATAAAAGTAGCATTTGTAGAGCCAAACACTTTCTTGTTTACTGTACTATGAAACAGACCACCCTGAGTACCTTTAGAATAGCCATCAAACAAGAAAACCCTCAACTCATTGTTCTAGGTTTCTACCTTTTTCCTCATGACAAAAACATGACACCACCAAATTCCATAACGACGTAAACCAAGTTCACGACCATTTCATAATTCTAGTGGTGTCTTGGAGACAACTTTTGAGACGGCACAACATTTAAAAAAAAATATCACATGCGGTCTAGGTAGTATGTCTCCAGAAAAGATATGGGTAAGAAGTTGGTAGATTTTAATAGCTTATCATAGAACACACATTTTCATAAACGTGCGATTCACACCGCTCATCAACACTGTTCTGTTGCGGAGTCCTTGGGGCAGTTGTTTTAGACAAGTCTTCAACTTCAATTAAATGATCTTGGTTCTGATTATCCAAATATCCTCCACCCCTATCAGATCGCAAGATCTTTAACGTTTTACCTAATTTGGTTTTAAAGCCATAGCAATGAATTCTTTGAACTTCTTAACAAATTCGCAGAATTCCTATGCTTTAGGTACTTACATGAGTCTCTAGAGAAATCTTCGATGAAGGTGACGAAATACTCATAACCACCCCTCATTTGAACATTCATATGTCCCCAGACATTTGAACATGCTAGCCCTAGTGGTTCTTTGGCCCTTTCTCCTATCACAGAGAATGGACGCTTTGTCATTCTGCCCTCAAGACTAGATTCACAAACAGGTAGGTCACCCTAGGTGAGTTCCCTCAAAGGCTCAGCCTTTATTAGTCTTTGAATCCTATTATAACAAATATAACCAAAGCGAAAATGCCAAAGATACATCATTTCTAACGTTATTTACCTTTTGTCGTTTAACAGTCCTAGAATTAGCTGTCTTCAACAACTCATTATTATAACATATGGTTCGTTTAGTTGCAATAGGTATAGCCTGTTTTTCATACATCCACCCCACAATTCACATCCATTTAAAGAAATAGGATGTTATTACTTGTGAAAGTAACTACAAATTGTTGTTGATGTAATAAGAAAAACTTAAATTAAAATGTCCATTGAAAATCGGAATAAAATAAACATTGTCTTAAAACAATATATTTATTTCCAAAATTCATTCAAGCTTATCCTTTTGCCTTGTTTGATACGAACAACCCTTGGTGGATACCAAGCCATGGCTTTTTATCCTTCATGGCTTTCCCAATGCTAAAAGTGTAAAAAGGTACATGCATGTTTAGTAGATTGTGATTCAGCGATCCAAAACCGAAGTATCATCCTCTAAAATCACATGCATCCAAGACAAATTTAATTATTTTGGGTTCCATATGGCTTGAGTTCCGGGAAATCTTGTTCCAATTCCCAGTCTCCTTGCAGTTGGAAACACTCCCCTTTTTGTGTACTTGTAATCAGGCCTTGCTCCAAGATGCTTTGCAAAATTTGTTGCCTTGCCAATTGACTTCTTGTTCTTTTTGTATGAATTTCTTCCTCTCTTGCTCTTCGAAGAAGAATCTCAAAGCAGCTTCTCCTTGTGCTTGTTTAGTAGTATTAGTATTCTTTTTTTTGCTTGAACTACCATCAACAATCCTCTTTGAAGGATTTGGTGATCGTTGCATGGGAAAAATAGGAATATCTTTGATTATCACGAACTTGATGGTGTATAAAATCAACACCATGTTGATGTTGGACAAACATTTCGTGAGGTTCTCACCATAGAGTAACATTTTAGAGATCAGAGAGAGTATGAGGTGGGAAGCCTAGAGCTTCTATTATCAACTAAGTAGAAATCAACGCATTGCTTGACAAACATTTATTCATTCAAATATTTTAGAAATAGCATAACATACAAAATGTTTTGAGAAAAGCAAAATACTAAATCACTTATCTTCTATTTCTTAGGTACTTTAGCTAGCCATGAACCCATGTGTCCCGGTAGGCGAGAGTCACAAATATTCACGTAGTTAAATAGAGAAACATCTCAATTAATAAAACGTCATAGACTCTTATTAACTACTTATTCCATCCGATCAAAGTAACGGAAACTCATGTGTCCTGGTAGGCGAGAGTCAAAAATATTTCTTACTTTATGAGTTTGACCCACGGTTTCAATTATTATAGACTTAATTCCTATAGTCACCGTAGGGATGAGTCTATAGAAGGTCCATCTATAACCATCTATCCTAAGAAATTTAACCATGTTAAGAAGTCCAGTGAACATCTTCCGTAGGGAGACGAAATCAAAGTGTCATGAGGCCCCACTGAACTCTAACCTTGTTAAATCAACGGTGGAGATCGAATTGAAAATTTTTAAAACTCATTATTAAATATTTTAGTATTTTATTCTTTTTGAAAAAAATATCAACTTAGGTTTTCCAAATTATCAAAATAATCAATAAACTAATTAAGGTTCGCCAAATTATTAAAATAATCAACAAACCATAGTTTATAATTTTTTCCATTAATTCTAAAATTACCATTGAAAATTAATCCAAAAAATTAGAATTATTATGTTTCTAATCAATTATTAGGTCCAACTAAAAAGAATAACCTAATACAATTAAGTCCAACTTAGGTAAATGGGCCTTAACAATTCGAGCTTGCATGGAGGAGAGCTGGGTTCAATATGTCGAACCCACTACTAAGGCTCCCTAACTTCCACACAAAGCCCAAAAAGACTGGAATTTGAACATTTGTTTTATTAATTGTTATTCAATTAATTAAGCCCAATCTAGTAATGCAAAGCAAATGGGTCTTCACAAGTGGAACCACCCACAAAAGAGGAATTTAAACTTTACATGTTCAATTGGGCCCAAATAAAACCTAACATTTTATGAAACTTTTATTTGAGTTTTCCCACATTTTTTAAACGCAAAAATTGGGTCATCATTATACTTATATTTAAAGCCCAAATGCAAAAAATAACTTAATAATGATGCTTGATATGTTAATAATTGGATGGGCCTAACATGTTATTCTATAAGCATGTATTATTAAATTATGCAAATATACCACAACAATACACTATTTTGTAAAATACCATAATTAATTAACATAGAATTCATCGGACAAAATTCAATATAATTAATTAAACAAGTTACAAAATATTAAATTAACTAAAATAGAATTTATCAAACAAAATTCCATTTCAAATAATTAATTTAACCAAGGCTGTTAAGTTGTTAGGAATGATAAAGCATTTTATTTTTAAATATTTTAACAAATTTTAAAATATCAAAATATCTTTTCACCAAATTTAAAATATCTAGTATTATTTAATAACTAATTATAAATATTTTAAACAATTAAAATATCTTGAATAATCAGATAACTAATTTTAATATTTTATTTATAACAAAATAAAAAAAATATCTTAAAATATCCTGATTATCAGATAACAAATTCAAAATATTTTAAAAAGAAAAAATATCTATAAAATTATCAGATAATCAATTTTAAATATTTTAAACCTAACTGCACAAAATATCCAATTAAATTTTTTTTTTGTGAAAAAGTGTCGCACACGAGTTCCGGCACCGACGTTGTACGGATGTCCGTACGCCCCGGCAGCGGCTCCATGCGTGCCCAGCACACACATTGCAAAAAACAGTCCAAATTTTTTTTTTTTTTAAATCTGTGCAGTTTTTAAATCCAAAACAAGCAAAAAAAAACCAAATTATTGCTAAATTTACATAAGAAAACATAACACATACACCAATAACATGTACCATCCAATTAACACCTAACATATCAATCAATTTCATACATGTTCATTCATGAAAATAAAATAGTTGGAAAAACTCTGAGGCCAATTGTTGGAAAAACTCATTGTAGGATCTTTATTTATTTTCATGCAATTTACATATTATCAAGCAAACATGCAAATTCCTAGAACATGCTCCTATGAAATTGATACAAATACAAAGTAAAGTAAAAACTTACATTACGCAGCGGAACTGGAACAACTCCATCCTTCAATCTTTCTAACCCTTGATTCCTTTCTGTAGCAAAGTATTATCAAGAGATTGAGCGAGATCAGCAACACAGTCTTCCTCACCAAGCCTTTGATCAACCTAGAACTAGTGTGGGCTGGTTCTCAACACATGAGATAGAGATCTTGAAGAGAAGAAGAAGAGAGAGTGGCCAAGAAAGGTTAGATTGTCTAGGTTTTCACTTACCAATCAACTGAAACTCACTTGCTTATGAAAACCCTAGATATGATATTCCTTATATAGGCAACTTAATGAGATTTATTTAAATTTAAATTAATTAAAAATAATAAACAAAAATAAAAGCCTTGGGCTGCCATAAATGGACTTGTGCCCAATCTCTTTGTTTTGACAACCTATTATTCAATCAAAATAGGAAAACCAAATTTCTTATTTTATGAGCTAGACCCACGGTTTCGATAATCATAGATTTAGTTCTAGTAGTCACCGTAGGGGCGAGTCTAGTAGAATTTGACCTATGATTATCTATCATTCGAAATATATCCTTGTCAAAATAACTAATGAACACCTTCCGTAGGGGGACGAATCAAAGTGTCTCAAGGCTCCCATTAAGCTATCGACCTTGTTAAACCAATGATGGAGATCGAATACAATTCTTAAAACAAGCTCATTATATTATTAAGTTGAGTATTTTATTAGTTTTTTTTTTTAAATTAATAACTATTGTTCTCCAAAAAATTATAAGATTAAAATTTTAAAACCAAAGTCTTATAATTTTCTATTAATTCTAAAGTGTCACATTAAAATAAATTCAATTAATTTGGAATTAATTTGTTACTAATCAATATTTAGGTTTAGCTAATATAATGAATCTATACAATTAATTCCAACCCAGGCAAATGGGCCTTAAGAATTGGGCTTGCATGGAGGAGGGTTGGGTCCAGAATGTCGTTCCCACTACTAAGGCTCCCTAACTTCCACACAAGGTCCAAAAGACAGGAATTTAAACATTTATTTTATTAATTGTTATTAATTAATTAGGCCCACTATAGTCATGCAAAGCAAATGGGCCTTCACAAGTGGAATCACCCACAAGAGAGGAATTTAAACTTTACATTTTCCAATGGGCCCAAATAAAACCTATCATTTTATGAATATTTTATTTTGCAAAAACCATATATTAAGCAAACATATGGGCCACTATATGCATCTAAGCCCAATTGCAAAAATACCACATATAGTGCAAACAAACATGTTATAATTGGATGGGCCTAATCATGTTACTATTAGGGGTGAGCATCTAAACCGGCAAACCGCGGCGACTGACTGCACCGCACCACATTACACTGCAAATCGCGGTGTCAAAAGTGGAATGGTTCGGTATGGTTTGTATCTTAGCTAAACCGCGCGGTGCGGTGCACGGTTTGGCGGTGTGAAATTTTGGTTTGCACCACACCGCACCGTATACTTACAAATATGTTAAAAAAAATTAAACTTTACATATATAGCATTTTTTAGTAACCCAATTTTAAACTAGGAGCCCACTTAAATTAGGGTATACCTTATTCTCTAACACATCATACACGACAACAACTCCTTCCTCTCTCATCTCATTTACACCTCCTCCCTATCACCATCTCTATCTCACACATATTTTTTAACACACTTACACCGTGGAAAACCATCCAAACCACACCGAAAAAAATGGTTTGGTTTGGTCGGTTTGGTGCAACGAAATCACACCGCACGGTGTGTTCTAGCTACTACACCGCACTTGTGGCGTGGTATATTAAAAAGTGTTCAAACCGCCCAAACCACACCGTGCACACCCCTTGTTACTATAAGACCAAGTCTATGAATTTATGCAAAAATACCAATATTTATTTCATTTACAAAATTACCACAATTAATTTTCTAGAATTTATCCAAAATTTGAATTAATTAAATTTTTACAAAAATAAGTCAATTTAAAAGAAATTTATCAACAATTAACAAAAGTTAATTTAAATTTCATTTATCAACAATCAACTTGGTTTAGGTTAATTTCAAATTATTAATTTAATTTAAATAGGATATATCAACAATTACAAAAAGTTAATTTAAATCCCATTTATTAAAAAAATATTTTATTAATTGTTTGAAAAAATGATATTTTTCAAAATTTAACCAATTTTAAATTTTAAAATCAACATCATAACTGTTTTTCAAAAAATATATTGTGTTGTTACATCTATAAGCAAATATTTTAACCATTTATTAAAAAAATTAAAATATTAATAGTTATAACAATCCTAAAATATATTAAAATAGTTAAACAAATTCAAAGATCCATAAAAATATCTAGCTAACAAATTTCAAATTTTAAATAATTTAAATATTAAAAACTATAGAATAAACAGATATTAATATTTTCAAATAAAAGATATAATAAAAATAGCAAGTATTTAAAAGAAAATATATTTAATATATGATATCTTAATTCTAATATTTTTTTTGATCAAGAAAGAAATTTATTGAACAAAACAAGATTACATTCAACAGTTCAAATGAGAAGAACCACCCACAGCCTACAACCGCTGAATAAACTCAACCAGCCGCAACTCAGAGGCTTTAAGCTTCTGACTAACAAATCTTAACAACCTAGCTTTCAAACTCATAATAATCAAAGCATCAATTTTCAAAACAGTCATAGAACAATGGTCAAATATACAAGAGTTCCTATTGATCCAAATAAAATAGACTGCAGCGGTAAGAACAACAACAACTATTATTTGATGAAGACCTCTAGCCCTCCCAACCATCCAAAGAAGCCAGTCTGAATATGTAGAAGGCCAAACAGCAGACCCTGACCACTTGCTAATCTACTTCAGCACCTACTGCGAGAAGGAACAGTCAAAAAATAAATGGCCATGCGATTCAGCTTCTAAGTCACAAACAGGGCACATAATGGACTCCACTTGAACACTTCAATGAATCAAATTATCCCTTGTAATTTGATTCATTAAAATATTTAAAATTAAGTTGTTGGCCTGCTTTTAAAATTAGAATTTGAATCTTTGTAGAAAATATCTAATTTTTAAATATCAAACAACAAAAATATCTTATTTCAAAATACATTTTTAAATGATGAAATAATTATGATATTTTGGGTTTGACATATAAAAATCAATTTCACATTTTTTTAATCTTTAATTTTAATAACAAAAAATTAAAAAAAAATTAAAATAAGATGACGGGTACTGTTCACGTCGGAGTGGTGTGCCTGACGGATGCGCGTGTAGGAACGCGCGTGGATGCAGCTGTGGTGCGCGCATGGTGCACGGGGGGATGGGCCAAATCGCATGGCCTGCACGTGAATGGTTATGTGACGCGCGCGAGGTGTGTAGCCCGACAAAAGAAAATTAGAAAAAAATTTGTGCAATTTTTTCAAACCAAAATTGTTTTCTAATTAATTTTTACCATGTTTTACACAAGATAAAGCATTCATAAAAAATTAATGGCATAGAAAACACAGAAAAATAACCTAAAATTGCTAATAATCACATAAAATTAAATATGCTTCATAAAAACATGAAATCCATCCAATTAATCAACACATCAAATAATTCAATTTTTAACATGTTCATTCATGATAATAAATATTACCAAAGGCTCTGAGGCCAGTTGTTAGGAGAACTTATTCAGGATCTTGTTTATTTTCATGTAAATTGTATATTAAACATATTAATATAAGAAAACCTAGAAGATGTTTCTAAAATTTAATTCATATAGAGATAATGATAAGAACACTTACATTATTGTGCAGCGGAATGATTGAGTCCTTCCTTTAGTTTCTCTAACCCTTCTATCATTTATCTCATAAGGTATCACCAAGAAAGTGAACTGTTCTTCAATTTTCTTCACAACCTTCCAAAGTATCCTTAGAATCACTTAGACTAGAGTGGGCAATTCTCAACACATGAGATAAAAACAATAAGAAGAAGATATGAGAATATTGAGGCTTAGAAAAAGACTTTTGTTGTAGAGAGATTCTAAAACCCTAGAATATGAAAAAATAGATTTTGAGATCGTCTTTTGATCATCTGTTTTCAACTCTCAAGTAACGTTCCTTTTATAGGCTCAATTAGGTTACTTATTTAATTAAAAAATCAATAAAATAATAGTCAATTATCAGCCCTAGGTCGAAACATTAAATTTTCCTTTTAATTATAAGCCCATTGGAGTTAAAATCAAGGCCCATATTATTTTCCATTGATTAATTAATTAAATAATTATTTAAATCCTTTATCAAATTAATTATTTATAATTTGAACCCTGATTTAAACTTATTTATTAATTTAGACACCAATTTATCTTCATTAATAAATCTACGATAATTTCTGTTTTCTTCTTTAAATTACATAACTTTGTGAAACTATCCAAAATTGACCTCGTCAACTTTGATAATTCTAATTGATATTTAAATCAATTCATTGAGACTGTCTAGATAATTTTATCCAAGGTACCATGGGGACCATGGGCCTATGAAGTCAAGCTCCAATAAGTTATCTAATAAGTTATCATAAATCTAACAAATAAATTTACTAACTTATTAATTTATCAGGACTCCACTAAAGACTCAGAATTGCACTCTTGAATTCATAGAATGTTCTATATGCAATATAGATACATTATTAATTATCCATTGTTACAAACATAATCATCACTCAATCCTCTATAGGCGGTCTACAATGAGATGAGACTCAAATACTATTTTACCCCTCATTGTATTTTATCCTTCAAACTATTAGTTCCATGTAAATGATATTTCAGTAAACTAATATTAATTACTGAAATGAGATCTTTATCATTTACCACCTTCAACCAAACTAAAAGGAAACCATCATTTCACTTCTTCATCAAAAGCTATAGATGTTCACATCTATGATTAACATTCTCACTCCATTATACTACCGAGTTCCCAAGATGTAAGTATGGGCTAGTCTGTAGGGTAAGCTAGTAACGAACATGTCAAAGAACTCAAATAATACAATCAGTTAGAATACTAACCACTAAGAATTAAGATTGAATTGACCTATGGTCAACTATATGATATGATTAGAATATATAATAATGGTAAGTTAACATATCTCATCTACTGTCAATATTGGTTCAGTCCGATGTAAAAAATACATTTGATCTTTTCTACTATACTAATGTTCTGGAAAGAACATAACACTACAATGTGTAAGTAGATCATATCATAGATTGGCAAGTCAGTGTAAATCCTGCGCACTGACTAATCTTAGGACTAACTTATTTTAGAACATATAATCATATTAATATTCCACTGTGATTACGTAACTATAAATATTATTAGCTGTATCAGGATTTAATAGAAGTTTATATTGGACAAATAATCATGAAAATAAAACATGCGAGCAAAGTGATTGACCAAGTCAAAAAAATGATTTATATTCTTTTATTGATAATAAAATGAGATTACAAAGAAATTGGGTTTTAATTAGGGCATAAAACCCCAACAGATGTATGCTCTTCCCTACCACACTCACTGGACCAGCAAAGTACTGGTTTGACATATTCCGAAGATACTCGATTTCGTCTTGGGATCAATTGTCAAAGGAGTTCAAGAATCAGTTCCAAGATACAAAGAGTATCATGCCTGAGGCTTCCACCCTAACGAAGGTTAGACAACAACCCGGTGAATCACTGAAGAGCTACCTGGCGAGGATCAATATAGAGGCGGTCCGAGCTCGAAAGGTTGATGACAGTAGTCATCTTATGGCAGTACGAGCTGGAGTACTACAAGGAAGTCCTCTTTGGTACAACATGGAAAGGAAGCATGTGAGGACAATAACTGAATTTACCACTAAGGCCTAGAGGTTTTTTAATGTAGAAGAGGCAAGGTTGGCACTTAAATTGGCTCTTCCGTCCTCAATAACTACAACAAAAAACATTAACTCCGCCACTACCTCGGCTACGCCATCCACAATAAAACCCTAAGGAGAAAATTCTTCTAAGAGAAAAAAGAATGGAGGGAAAAACCCTGAGGCTAATGGGGTTAAGAAAAAGAAAGGAGATAAAAATTTCTTCATTTATACTGTATATACTGAGCTCACGGATACTCGGGAGAATATATTCATCGCGAATGAGAATCAGGTCCTCTTTAAGCGGTCTGATGTAATGTGATATCAGAGAACCAAAAGGGATTCAAACAAGCTTTGCAAATTCCACAGAAACATTAGTCATACAACTGATGAATGCAGATAGTTAAAAGATGAGATCGAAGGGTTGATCTCAAGAGGCTACCTCAGACAGTATGTCCGAAACTGGAACCATGTCCAGGCTTCGCCTAGTCAAAAGACAGCTTCGACTCAACTGGCCCAACAAGCTGCGACCCCACATGTGAGGGAGGATAGTCGACCTCCCTCAATTAATGGAGAAGGAATAATAACCATCGCTAGGGGACCACAATTTTTAGGGTCAAACTGAAATGCTCAGAAGATGTATGTCCAAGAGCTAAAAACAGGAGATGGATCTCCTTACGTGCCTGAACTGCGAGCTCAGAAACAACAGAGAGTTGAATCCCAGTCTATCACTTTCACCGAAGAGGATGCTTCGCACATTCAATTTCCTCATAAGACCCCCTGATCATAACCTTCCAACTCACCAATAAGAGGGTTTGTCGAGTCCTAATTGATAACGAGATTTGGGTTAACATCCTTTAAATAGAGATCTTGGAAAAGATGGTTCTGTTTGTTCGAGACCTTAAAGCCTGTGCAATAACGTCATACGGGTTCTCAGGAGAGGGAATCGCCAGCATGGGATCTATCAAGCTCCCAGTGACCTTGGGAGACTATCCAATCTCGATAACCAAGATGTTGGAGTTCATAGTAGTAGACACCCCGTAGTCCTACAATGTACTACTTGGGATACCAACCCTGATCGGGCTTGGGGCAGTCACATCTGTTAGGCATTTGGCCATAAAATTCCCAACACCCTTTTAATGACCCAACTACTCTAGACTTTTGGACCATTAACAAAAACTATACATAAACACTAATTCTTAATAACACTTACAAGTGATAAGATCATAACTTTATTAAAACGTGAAAAAAACAAAGGTCAAACTTACATAAAATTTAAGTTAGGATATGGGATCCCATTGTTTTAAAATCAAAACATGACATAATGATAATTAAAAAGAGATTACATAATAAAATGCGGAAAAATACATATAAAAACCCTAAGAAACAAAAAAACTACATCCTCGAATCGAAACTCTCGGCTCTCTGAATCCATTCCGCCTCAACACACATTCCCCAAGCCTCCAAGAACCTTTCCCACAACTAAAACTATTTTCCTGCACATATAAAGAAAAAGGAGTGAGCCTAATGCCCAGCAAGGAAAATCTAACACATAGTCCATATACATAAATTTCATAAGAAACATAAAACATATCATAACACTTATGTCACATACATACTATAATGGCCATTATTACTTGGGGTCCCATAAACTAAGCAAGTCATATGCCCATTAGATTAGTGGGGTCTTGCTAGCTAAGCAAGTCATATGCCCATAATCTATTTGGGGCTTGTTAGTCATATAGGTCATATGCCCAAGTCTACAATCATACTTAACATAACATATTACATAACATAAAATCATAAGATAACATATAAAAGCATATAACACATAAATCCTATCCTATTATCCTTACCAAAATAACCGGGATATGAGAACTGATTTGGGACCTTGGAACACTCCTAAAAACCATTTATAATAGGGTGAGTATATGTGAAGAAAAAGGGATGAAAGTGATGAGGGAACTATACTATCAAAATATACTTACCAATAACCTTGTGCTCAAGAACCTAGATTTCCTAACCAAGAATAGGAATAAGGTTAGAATATGAGTAGAAGACTATGAGAACTTTAAAGAAAATAATACAGAAATGGACTAGAGTTTGGAATACCTTGAGTACTTCTATGACCAATCAACACCTTGAACCGAAATGTGAATAGAACCTTACTTCCCAAGTGTTTGGTAAGCTTATAGTGATCAAGCTTATGATCCCCAACCCAAGTGTTTACACTCTCACAATAACTAGCAATTTGCAGCCTCTGAACTTAGAGTAATAGATGAATAAATGGCTGGGTACTAGGTCCTATTTATAGAGTTTAGGAATGAAGAGATCTCCATTTAACTTGAATAAAAATAATGGCTTTTTAAGTGAAAAACATTTGAATTATCGTTCAGCAAAGGCTGAAGACTCGTTCAAAAAGATGTTGGACTTATCAAGATGTTGAAGGTTTGAATGGAGAACGTTTTTGAAAACTTTCAAAATATGCTGAGAGAGGCGATATATCGCCCCCTGTAGGTGATATATCGCCTGGGCCAGTATGCCCGAGGCAATCGTGCAACGTTTCGTGTTTTTCATATCTTCGTGCTGCGATATATCGCCCCCTATAGCTGCGATATATCAGCATATGCTGAATATTTAAACACGAAATTACACATTTTTAGCTTAATTTAAATTGAGTAAACAACCTTGACTAAGCCCTCTAACGTTTTCAAGGCTGCTGACTGACCTTAGGGTATTCAAAATTTAACCTTAATAAATTTAATCCTCAAAATATTTAATCATTAATAAACCTATACATGACATGTGCTATTATCTTATTGGTTCTTGTCTAAACCTTATAGTATAATAAATATTATCCTCAATATCAGTCATATTAATCAAACCTTAGGTTAAAATTAATATTCCTAAACTATAGGTTAAACTTAGAAAATCTACAAGTACTACTATGAGTGTCCAAATAAATCCCGGTCTGAACCAAAAATCCACAGTCATAATACTATTATTACTATAATACTACTATCTAACTAGCTAAGTAAAGGTCTTGGACTCTACAACCTTGCGGTATTGGGACACTAAAGGGAGATCAGTTAACTGCTCGAGAATGCTATAACATCTCGATGAGAGAGAAAGACTAAGCTTGTGCATAGGCACTAGTCATAATTGTGGAAATTAATTAAGTAATATACGAGGTCAGCGATGAGATCGACCCAAGGGTAGAAGAAGACAGGGCCGATCTCAGTCCTATTGAAGAGCTCGAAGATATTCAGCTTGATGAAAAGGACACCACCAAGATGGTAAAGATTGGGAAGAACCTCACGAAGGATGCAAAATAGTAGTTAATTCACTTCCTGAGGGAAAATCAGGATGTGTTTGCATGGTCACACTCATATATGATTAGGATCAATCCCAATGTTATAAGTCATGCACTTAACATCGACAAAAACTTCCCTCCAAAATAGCAAAAGAGAAGACTCCTCGATGACGAGAGGAAGAAGGCCTTAGAAGAAGATTCAACAGAGTAAAAGAAAATTGATTCATCTGTGATGCTTTTTATCCATATTTGATTACCAACCTAGTACTGGTCCTGAAACCAAATGGCAAGTGGCAAACTTGCATCGACTATTCAAACCTCAACAAAGCATGCCCAAAATATTTCTTCCCTCTTCCTCGAATCAATCAACTTGTGGATACAACCTCGGGTCACGGCATCATGTCGTTCATGGATGCGTATTCTAGATATAACCAAATAACCCTGCATGCACCCAAGGAAGAGCATGCGAGCTCCATGACAGATAAAGAGCTATATTGTTACAATGTGATGCCCTTCAGGCTAAAAAATGTTGGGGCTACATATCAGAAACTGGTAAATAGGATGTTTGATGGACAGATTAGAAATAACATGGAAGTGTATGTGGACAACATGTTGTTCAGGTCCAATCATAATAATAACCAAGTTGATGACCTCACAAAATGCTTTTCGATACTTAAAAAATATAACATGAGACTTATCCCACAAAAGTGCTCATTCGGAGTATCTTCAGGAAAGTTCCTCGGATTTATAGTGAATGATCGAAGCATGGAAGCAAACTCGGATAGGATATAGGCCTTAATCGGCATGCCTTCACCTCGAAAGCATAAAGACCTTCAGAGTCTAACTGGACATATGGCGGCTTGAAGTAGGTTCATTGCGAAATCTACGAACAAGTGCCTACCATTCTTTAATCTTTTCAGAGGGGGGCAAAAATTTCGAATGGTCAGAAGAGTGTGAGCATGCTTTTCAGGCTTTCAAAAAGCATCTCGCAGAGCCACCAATCTTATCCAAATCAGTTACGGGGGAAACATTGTATTTATACCTCGCCACAACCAAGCATGCAATTAGTGCAGCACTTGTTCGTAAGGATAAGAAAGTACAAAAACTCGTCTATTATGTCAGAAAAAATATTGTTGGGGGCAGAATCGAGATATCCACTGATGGAAAAACTCACATTATGTTTAATAGATCCATCTCGAAGTCTTTGACCTTACTTTCAAGCACCCCCCATACATGTAGTAACCAACCAACCATACTATTGAAATGGGCAGTTGAACTTGGGAAGTTTGAGATTACGTATCACCCGGGAACGACAATAAAGGGTCAAGCCTCGACTGACTTCATAGTCGAATGTATAAGGATAACCAACGAAGAAGTCGTAACCCTAGCCCGCGAGCTGTGGAGACTATACGTCGATGGATCCTCTAACGAGAATAGATCGGGGCAGGTATTATCCTAATAACCCCATCAGGAAACAAGTTTCATTCAGCATTAAGGTTTGGCTTCGAGGCCTCCAATAATGAAGGTGAATATGAGGCATTATTAACAGGACTCTGAATAGCTTTCGAGCTAAAAGCTAAAGCCATTCAATTCTATAGTGACTCTTAATTGGTTGTCAACCAAGTCTTAAAAGAATACCAGGCTCTCGGCACTAAAATGGCAGCATACTTGGAAAAAGTCAAAGCGGCATTTGGACATTTCGAGTTCTACGCAATTGAGCAGGTTCAATGGGAAACAAAACTCAAATGCAGACGCTCTAGCTCAACTTGCAACAACAAGGGAAATGGATACACTTAATGTATTACCAGTGGAGTTTTTACCAAAACCAAGCATAACCGTGCCTGAATATGTTGAGGTTGATATGATAGACTCACAGCCTACTTGGATGACACCCTTGATTGACTACCTTGAAACTGGGAAGCTCCCAACTAACCGGAACAAGGCTCAAAATATGATGTACAAAGTACCAAGATATACTATCATGGAAGGGAGATTTTTTAGAAGAGGATATTCCATGCCATTACTAAGATGTGTAACTCCACTCGAGGCTAAAATGATCCTAGAAGAAATTCACGAAGGATTTTGTGGAGATCACACTGGGGGGCATAGCCTCTCGAAGAAAGTAATTAGGAAAGTTATGACAATAGAATTAGGAGAGTTGGAGGATATGACTTTCAATCGACCTGGTCACACCAGCATAATTGGTGAAACGACTTAATCTGTTCCTGATGTGGATGATGATGAAGATGACGAAATTAGTGCAGATGATGTAGAAAATACAAATGTTGATGGAGGAATCAACGCTGATGATGATGAATAATACTTTCTTCTAAATATTCCTATTGTAACTTTAATGTTGATGTTTTCATTTCAATACCTTCCAATAAATATTTGACTTTAATTTGGATGTATACATTTCAACACCTTCCAATAAATATTTGACTTTAATTTGGATGTATACATTTCAATAGATTCCAATGCCTGACAGTAATCTAATGTGGATGTTTACATGTTATTACTATTATTTTATGACTAATTTTAATGTAATAATTATATAAACTATAAAGATATGTTTGCTGCTATTGATCTTTTTCATGGCAGAGATGGGGTGGGTGATCCTCCTCCAGATCCTTTGTGGGTACCTACTTCCTGTGAGATATGTAATATAATATAATTAGTCTATGTTTTATTAAAAAATGATAAATTTTTATTATTTTATTCAATATAATTTTATTTTCGACTTAAAGTATGCAGCGCCTTCCCCGAGAAGAAGAGGTCAGTCTGGATCCAAAAATTTATAGGAGCTTGTGCAAGAAAATAAAGGCCTGTTGACTCTATAATTTGATCTGAAAGGAGGGAACCTACAAAGCAGTTGGAGATCATAGGTCATTGTTCACGAGGCTTATTGGTAATCTTATTGGTCACCATGTGCCATTATATTATGATTCGTGGTAGGGTGTTCATGAGGAGCACAAGATATGATTGATGTCTAAAATTGAGGTAAATTTATAAATATATTCACATGTGATGTTTTTAAAATTTCAAAATTCTAACATTTTTTTAAGGAGTTTTTCATTGTCCTAAAAAATCTCCCTGGGTGGTGATTGATAGAGTCATTGAGTGATAGTTTCAGGATCGCTACAAAGATGGAAAAGATTGAAAGAAGAAATATTTCGATGAACATGGCCGATATGATGATATCAAGACAGCCGGGAAGAATCCACCGAAGGACATGCAAATTGAGGATTGGTAGAAGTGTGTTTACCTTTTCGCCTCTGAACAGTACAAGGCACGCTCAAAGGTAAATGCTCCCAATAGAGCAAAACAAAAGTATCCAAGTCTCCATGGATCAACCTCTTACGTTTCTCCTCGATTTAAGAAGCTAAATAATAATATGTATATAGTAATAATTATTGTCATTTATTTTAATAATAATTTCAGTATTTAACTGATATTTTGTCACATTTCGTTTTCTAAAGATGAATCTTCAAACTAAGGTGTTTACCGATTTTTTCGGAAGCTAAAATTATGAAAGATAGGAGTGCATAAAAAGAAAGGATTTAGAATATGCAAGCAAGGGTTTTACGTGGTTGGGGCGTCAATGAGCCTTAGACCATGAGTCAGTTACTCTGCAAGTTTGAGTAGAGTAATTTCTTACAAGAGAAAATTCATATCCTTTCTACAGTGCAGAACTGGCCCTATTTATAGGCAGTTGGATGCACTGGATTTGGGTCGGACTAATCCAGGACCAATATGGATGTAATTAGGGTTTGCTCACTAACGGAGGCTTAATACAAAGGGTTCTATCAGATAAAATACACTAATCAGGGCACATTGGGTCGACTCAAGCGTAACCATGTTGTACGACTGACAACAATACGTAGCCTCAGTCTGGTTCACGTGGGCTTCTAAGGAGATCCGGGGGACAAGATCCGTCAAAGTAATGGCAGTATTGTTCTGAATAACGACTTACATTCTAAATGTAACCTCTTCTGCGGGTTAGTTGATGAGACGAGACTCCGTGTTTCTCGGGGTGACGTCAGTGTAGGGGACAATTTATCACACCCAACTTGGGTGCCTAGTCCAAGTTCATTCATCAACGTCCAGATCCATTTACCAAGACCATGGTTCGTTTACGAGAGCCTGGGTTCATCAACTATCGTCCCGGTCCATTTTTAGACTTGGAAACATCCTCCTTATTCGCACCCCGGATGACACCTTATACTGGGTCTGGGAAGACAAAACGAGCCAAATTCATGGTCTCGGCTTCTCCGGCGCGAGGATGTCTAATGGATAATGTTTGGCTTACTGATATTTGGGCCACCGAAATTCACTCCTTCCCCGTCCATTGGGCTTAGTCTGGGTCTTGGATCCTTTCAGGATAGTTCATGGACTTGGTATACCATGCCACGTGTGTGAGGAGGAAACGAGGATAACATTTACCCCCCAAGGCTTTGTCTATGTTCGTGCAGTAAAGGCTTGCTTCATTTCCCGGATCAATTTTTGGTGTCCCGGTTTGTTCCCTGGAAAATGGGTCCATTTTCGTGGGGGACCGCTTGATGTAAACTCGCATGGAAACTGTGCCAATATCTCTGATCAAATCCCAACGCTCGGTTCATTTACCAAGAGGCGGCTTCATTTAGTTGAAGGACACTTGGGTGACCCCTGACCTTTCAACTTCATCATGCTACCTGTACGTGTTCCCCTATAACTACTGCATCAATATTACTCGCACCAGATAGATTTGGAGAGAATCTCTTGGTTATCACGTAGGCAACCAAACGTCAGCATAAATTCTGAGGCGTCCCATCTGTACAAGTGATGTCGATAGGGTAATCGAGTGGATCATCATCAATTGGGACCGTCGGATGGAATTTTTTTTTTAAATTTCCTTTCTTTGACCGTTGGATCGGGATGGCGCGGATCACGACATGTCGAATCTGCGATTCGATACTCGAGTGGGCAAATTAATGTCCCTGCGTAATCTGAAACCGTTAGATGTGGAAAGTCATCCTGAACCGTTGGATCGAGATACATGTTTTTAGTTCTATAAATACCCCCAAATTTTCATTTGCAAGTTTACGCATTATGAACAACCAAAGTTAAAAAGAGAGCTTTTTATGTCCGAGTTCGCCAACGAACTTCTCCAATGACTACTTTGTTTTCGTCACCGCCTTTTTCATACACGCCCTATATCCGTGCCCTTACCTGACAGGGGGATCCCGATTCGAACATTAGACAAACTCTTGTGTCGCCTCTGCCTATTTAAGACCATGATCTTGTCGTCCCTATCACTATAAATGTTATACCCTCCACAACCCACACTTTAAAGTAAGTTCCTTGAACCTTTATTTATGTTTTCTCGTGCTTTTTATTTTGTGGTCCTATATTTGTGGCTATAGGGTTGTTAGAGTCGGGACCACCATTTAGGGTGGTTCTGGGCGTATTAGGTTTGTAGAACAAGCGGTCTAGGTCATCCTGGATCTTCTCAGGTCCGGGTCTTCCCTAAACATGCGGTAATAGGTCGACCTGGGAAAACTTAGAAAAAAAATTTCTTCTTTGTTCCCGATCAGAATTCCAGGGATCTTCAGTGATTTTGGATCTGATCCGGAGAGGACTCCTCCAAGTAATTCTTAGGAGAGCTCTCGTACCTTAACCAACCTTTTTAGGTTTTGGTGCTAACTGCTTGGTTGTTTGCTTCTTATTTTTTTGTTCCCAGATAACTAGCCACGAGTGTCAGCATTACTCTCAACCTGGAAGAATAAGTCTAGTCAGCTCCCACGTCCTGGATTGACGTAAACCTCCCAGTGGCAACACATGGGAGATGGACGGGGAGAGAAATGACTTTAGGAACTACTGGATGCTTTGGAGAAGCATCTAGGAGTGGAATCGACCCCTGGGCTCTTTTATAATTGGCTGACCATGAAGGAGGAGTAGGCCCATACCAGCGTGGGGGGGTTCGGGGCATGGAGCATGGGCCACATCAGTGCGGGAGCCACTCTCCCACTCCATGATTATTTCGCGTGATTCCTGAAGTTTGTGGGGATTGCGCCTTTCCAGCTCCTGCCCCAAGCTTACAAACTTCTTGTGGGATGGTGCATTTTCTGCGTGAAGAAGGGCATCCCGGAGCCCACCCCAGCAGAGGTGTTGTACTTCTACAAGCTGGAGCCGCAGCTCAACACCAAGGATAAGACCCAAGACGACTTCTACAGACTGAAACCTCGCGGCAATCCCCGACCAGCTCCTGGAAGCACCCGTCAGATGTCAGACATTACTGGTCTATGAAATCCAGGATCCATTTGGATCGGAACCCCATGTTGGAGCTGGACTTCCAACGCATGGGTAAGTAGTCTTCCCCCTTACTCTTTTGCATTCTTTCCCTCTTTTTTATTTTTTTTACCTTTCGATTTACGTTCTCGGATAACAGGACTGTATGCCTAGACTCTCTTCTCCAAGTCAATCCTGAAGCGGAAGAAATACTACGCCACATTGAGCGCAGAGGATCTGGACGTGGGGGACTACGTCAACACCGCGAACCTGGGAGTGGTCGGGATGCTATCGGCCAATCAGATGATTGTGGCGCCTAGACTCCGGGGGTTGCAATGTGAGAAGGACCCCGGCTTGAGGGAGGAGCTGACCCTCATTAATATAGAGGCCGTTGAGGCCGCGGCCCAGGCGGATGCGGGGAAGAAGATAAAAGAGCAGGCCCAACAGACCGAGAGGGCTGCATCTAAGGAGCTAGATGCCCTCTTTGATGAAGCCCAGTCAAACACAAGGGCTCCTGGGGCTAGTACATCAAGGCAAGGTAATTCGCCTTTGCTTCTGACTTATGCTCCACATTTTGGGGACTTAGTTAGGTGTAGGCAAGTTTATCGAGGCCACTTGTTCGAGGTCATCATAGAAATGTGACAATCCACTCCCATTATCTTAGACCTGGAGACCCTCATTACTCGTCCAGGTTCCTTCAATATGGTAACTTCTATGACCTGGATGACATGGGGGACAGAATCCATTCCTTCACTTTAGGAGAGTTGAGTCAAGCCCGAGTTCTAAATAAGGGTTTGTCCTGGATGACCTTAGATTAGCTTTTATTTACTTATTATCCCCACTTGTATACTTTGCTGACTATTTCTTTTTGTTTGTCTTTCTCAGATGATTCTGACATGTCCAACCCCGTGGCAAAGATGAAGCAAGCCATGGAGGCCCGGGCAGCTAAGGTTAAGGCATCAGCGAAAAAGGCCCCCAAAGGTGTGCCCAAGAACAAGGTGATGGACTAGGTTCTCGGGGGTTCGAGGCCGGAGCTGGATGCTATCGAGGAGGCTCAAGTCACAATCCTTCTCCCGACGGTACGTATTGAAGTAGTCTCATCCCCACCTACTCATCTTCCAGTCATTGACTTGCAGCAGGAGCCCCTGGCGAGTAAGGGTTAAAGAAAAGAGCTGTGGACTCAACTGCTGATGAGTCTGCGAATCGGGCCAAGAGGGCTAAGACCAAGGATCTTTCCTTGGCTTAGGAAAACTCTTCCGGGGAAAGATTGCTCGTCACCCGGGAGCGCCCGGAGGCTCCCATGCTCTCAGTCAATCTGGCTTTCTCTAAGGAGGGGGACATGGTCCTCTGGGAGGAGAGATCGAGGATGGTATCACGGGCCTGGGAAGATGGCCGGGACAGACGAGAGGATGTATACTAGGCCTTGACGATCCGACGCAAGGTGGAGTTTGCTGAGCGCCCGGTTGCTTTCAGTGCCCCGCAACTGATCGTGGACCGGCTAATTGCTGAGACCGAATTTCGTCCCAAACTGGGGCAGGACACGACCCCGTTTGCTATGGATCTATTGGATCATGTTGGGACTACCATGTCCAACCTCCAATTGAAACGGTACCTTGGCCAACCGGGATGCCTTGTTTATCTCCTAGGCCATCCGTCACCAGGCCACCGTTGTAAGTTATATGTCCATATTTTTCTTTGCTTTTCATATTTTTAACCTGTATGTTTTCTAACTTTGATTTGTTCCAGGATGCCTTGCTAGCCCATCAGAATGTCGATTTAGTGGCGGAGATGACGATGAAGCTGGAGACGGGCCAACTGGAGTTGGAGGGGGCTATGAACCACCGAGAAGTCGCTAAGGAAGCCCTGACCAAGGAGGTTGCCCAGACAGAGGCCTTGGCCAAGGAAGATGCTCAAGCCAAGGCAGACCATGAGGAGGCCGCCCGGGCTCGATTCCAATTCGAAGAAACTTTGTCCAGGAAAGAAGTCGACCACAAAAAGTTTGTGGATAGCCTGGAGGCAGAACTTCTTCGTGTTCGGGGCTCTGAGACGTCATCTAAGATCCTTCTGGAGGCATTCGAGGCCCAGTCTCGCCAGGATTGGGAGAAGATCACCGCTCTTGAATCCTGGGTCCAGGCCCTGGACGGCCTGCTTCAGCTGGAGGTGAAAAGGCATGAGGAGGTTCGCCAAGGGAAAGAGCAGGCGAATGCCTTGCTAGAGGCAACCTTCGATGAGGCTATCTACATGGCTTGGCTCCAGGACAAGAACATGAACCTCCTACTTTATCCCGATCTGGCCGCAAAGAAAGCTAAGTTTGAGGCTAAGGAGAAAGCCGACGCGGAGCTCATGGCCGAGGATGAAGCAGATGGAGTCAATCCGGAGGAATCAGAGTAGGGTGAAGTCTAGGCTTGGGCCTTTAACTTATTTTTCGTGGCTTCTTTTTTTTTGTAACATTTTTATGGACGCGGGTGCATCACGGACAATTTTTATATTCATATTTACTTTATTTCTTATACAAGGTTTTTTTGTTTCCATTTGTTAAAATTTCACTGAGTGCTTTACAACCTTGCATGAATGAGTCGAATGTTCGGTCTTGGTTCCAACGGCCGGGACCATTGGGGAAAAGTTGTAGAAAATGTTTATCTCGTCTGGGGACCCGTGTTGGTGTCTTTACGGCCTGGAGTGAATTGTCTTGATTTTATAATACGGGCTCCAACAGCCTGGACCATCAGAGATCTCTTTTTAGGTGTGACTTTAACTTATTAACTTGCTTTAATTCTACTGTTCAGGTTCCAACGGCCTGGACCGCCAGTGAGTTAATAACTATCGTTTGATTTATTTGTCCTGATTCTGGTGTTCAGGTACCAATGCCCTGGGCCATCGGAGATTAGCTGATTAGCATATTTTGAACCTATGGGTTTGGTACCAACAGCATGGGCCATTTATAAGACTAATTTTAAACAACTTAGACCTAGGACTCATGTTCCAATGGTTCTGGACCATTATAGAGGAGACGTGGACAGGTATTTGGTTATTTTGGGACCATGCTTGGTCAACTAATTTTTAAGTATTTCATACCCCCCGGACTATGTATGTTCGGGTTAGGACTAGGCCTGAGCGTTACGTCCTATCAGGTTTGCAACCCCCGGACCATGTATGTTTGGGTTGGGACTAGGCCTGAGCCTTGCATCCTATCAAGCTTGTACCCCCCAGACCATGTATGCCTGGGTTTGGACTAGGCCTGAGCCTTGCATCCTATCGGGTTTGTACCCCCTTGACCATGTATGTCTGGGTTGGGACTAGGGCTGAGCCTTGCATCCTATCAAGTTCGTACCCCCTGGACCATGTATGTCCGGGTTGGGACTAGGCTCGAGCCTTGTGTCCTTTTGTTGGGAGTTGGGTTTCTACTACCCCCAGTCTATACGGTCCGGATTAGGACTAAACTTTTCATTTTGCATCCTGTTTTTTTTTTTTTTATTCCTGGACTTGTTCGTACATATGGTTATACCCCCCCCCCCCCCCCCAGTTAAGGGAAGACTGTAGTCTTGGGTCACTTGTTTGTGAAGACAGACACAAACTATTATTTCTTTACAATATTTCTTTATGATGTTTTGTACACATCATTTCCATTAAATAAGAACTCTCCCTGGGGTGTACATTGTTTATGAGAAAAAATAAAAACAGAAACATGTCCTCCTGACTACTAATAGTACTTTCGGAGGTGTTCTGCGTTCCAGGCCCTTGGGACCTCTGTTCCTTCAAGTCGCTTTAAGCGATACATTCCTTACATACTTCATGTTGGATTTTGTACGGTCCTTCCCAGTTTGGGCCTAGAACCCCCATTCCTGGATCTTGGGTTGCAGGGAAGACTCTTGTCAGGACTTGATCACTGGTTTCAAACCTTCGGCTCTTGACTTTAGAGTTAAAGTGCCTGACGATCTTTCGTTGATACATCTTCAGCTAAACCTGGCATTCTTCCCGGATCTCTTTAATAAGGTCCAAAGATTCTTAGAGTAAGGCATGGTTCTGGACGGGATCATACATGTCCCGTCGGTGAGACGGGATAGCTATTTTCACTGGAATGACTGCTTCACATTCGTACACCATGGAGTAGGGAGTATGCCCAGTAGATGTTCTTTCAGTGTTCCGGTAAGCCCATAGTACGCAGGGCAACTCTTCCAGCCACTTGCTTTTGCAGGCTTGAAGCTTTTTCTTCAATGCTCCCTTCAAAACCTTATTCACGACCTCTGTTTACCCGTTTGCTTGAGGCCTTATGACTGCAGAGAAGCTTTTGATGATGCCATGTCTTTCACAAAAGTCAGTGAAGTGGACTCTGTCAAATTGCTTCCCGTTGTCGAACACAATTTAGTGAGGGAGGCCATATCGGCACACAATGTTGTTGATGACGAAGTCCAGGGCCTTTTTTGAGGTGATGGTGTTGATTGGTTCTGCCTTGACCCACTTAGTGTAATAATCAACGCCCACGATGGTGTGCTTCACACCACCCTTCCCGATTGGAAGTGACCCTACTAAGTCGATACCTCACACTACAAAAGGCTAGGGACTGGTCATCAGGGTTATCTCCGTTGGAGGGGCTCGCGGGAACTTCGCGTACCTTTGGCATTGTTCGCACTTGAGAATATAATAGACACAATCCTTCTTCATTGTTGCCTAGAAATATGCTTGCCTTATGGTTTTCTTGGACAAACTGAGTCTGGCTGTGTGATCTTCGCAAAAGCCTTCGTTCACCTCATGCATGATTGCACTCATTTCGGTCTCGGACATGCATCGGAGTTATGGTATGGATAACCCTCTATGATAAATTTTACCTTCCATCATGACGTATCTGGGGGCCTGGTACTGAAGCTTTCTGGCCGCTGCCCTGTCCGTGGGCAACCCCCCAGTTGTCAGGTAGTGGATGATAGATCCCATCCAGGACGTCGAATAGTCTATGGCGTTGATCATGGGGGCTTGAATACTCGGTGTGGGAAGATGATTGATCGGGACGAGCCCAAAGAGCTCTGCCTTGACATCCATGGCTAGTTTTTCCAATGTGTCTGCAAACACATTTCATTCCCTGGGGATCTGGCGAATGGAATATTTCTTGAAAGACTGGAGTAGCTCTCGGGCTCGCATCACATAAGCTGCCATCTTTTCCCCCTTCGTTTGGTATTCCTCCAAGATTCATCTGACAACTAATTGGGAGTCGCTATAGACTTCTAGACTCACTGCCCATACCTCCTGGGCCAGACGCAATCCGACCAACATGGCCTTGTGCTCAGCCTCATTATTCGATGCATCGAACTGGAAATGTAGGGCACTATGCAACTAGTGTCCTTTTGGTGATACTAAGATAATCCTAGCCCCGGCCCTATTTTCGTTCGAGGTCCCGTCTACTAAGACCTTCCATAAGGGTGCTGCGGGGTCGATGGGATCATCACCATCAGTGATCCAAGTGCACTCCACAATGAAGTCGACCAGAGCCTGCCCCTTGATTGATATCCTGTGGACATATGCAATGTCAACCTGACTCAGTTCCATGGCCCACTTCAGGAGTCTCCCCAATGATTCGGGCTTTTTTAACACTTGACGTAGGGGATGATTGGTTAGTACTATTATGGCATGGGCCTGAAAGTAAGGCCTAAGCTTCCAGGATGCAATTAGTAAGCAAAATGTCAATTTTCCGATTAGTGTGTATCTGGACTCCGCACCCAATAACCTTTTGCTTACATAATAAACTGGGAGCTGGGCCTTTCCTTCTTCCCATATGAGTGCGGCACTGATGGCATGTTTGAACACGGCCAAATAGAGGTACAACGGCTCCCCATCCACTGGCTTTGCCAAGATTGGTGCTTGGGCCAAATCTTCTTTCAGCCTCTAGAAAGCCTCTTCACATTCGGCCGACCATTTGAACCTTTGGCTTCCACGAATGATGTTGAAGAACGAAATGCACTTGTCCGTGGCTTTCGAGACAAAACGGCTCAGGGATGCTGTTCATCCTATCAAGCTCTGAATGACTTTCTGCTTCTGTGGTGAAGGCATATCGATTAGTGCTTTGATCTTGTCCGGGTTGGCCTCTATCCCCCGGGAGGTTGCTATGAAGCCTAGGAACTTCTCGGATGCCACACCAAAGGTGCACTTCTTGGGGTTCAGCTTCATCCCATACTTCCGAATGATGACAAACACTTCTGCCAGATCATCAGCGTGACCTCCACAGGTCTTGGACTTGACTAGCATGTCATCTATGTAGACCTCCATATTCCTTCCCAGCTGGGCTTGGAACATTCTGTTGACGAGCCTTTGATACGTGGCCCCGACATTCTTCAGCCCGAAGGGCATGATAATGTAGCAGTACACCCCCTTGTTTGTTTTGAAGCTAGTGTGTTCCTGGTATGCTATGTGCATTAAAATCTGGTTATAACCGGAATAAGCGTCCATGAAGCACAATATCTCATACTCGGACGTTGCATCTACCATTTGGCCGATCCGGGATAGAGGGAAAAAGTCTTTGGGGCAGACCTTGTTGAGGTCCGTGAAGTCGATGCA
The DNA here is from genome assembly GCF_963169125.1 of Humulus lupulus. Lineage (NCBI taxonomy): Eukaryota > Viridiplantae > Streptophyta > Magnoliopsida > Rosales > Cannabaceae > Humulus > Humulus lupulus. The sequence continues at coordinate 57,173,388 of NC_084796.1, read as the reverse complement.
AGTTCTCCACGTCCCGTTCGGCTTGGGCACCAGCACCGGATTTGCCAGCCAGACGAGATACAAGGCTTCCCGAATGAAGTTGATTGAAGATAACTTCTCAACTTCTAACTAGAGGGCCTCTACCTTCTCCGCCCCAAGAGGTCTCCGTTTCTGCCAGATCAGAGTCGTGCCCTCGTCGATGTTCAGGGCGTGACATATCATGTTACGGTCGATCCCAGTCGTATCCGAGTGTGACCAAGCCAGGACGTCTTGGTTCTCTTTTACTCGGGGATGATGGCAACCTGGACCTCTGCATTCTGGTTCTTCCCGACTTGGATTACTTTGGTCGGGTCGGTGTCGCTGATGCACACCTCTTCAATTTCCTCCATAGGCTCTAGTGCACGGTTCGCCCCTATCTGCGGATCTAGTTCATCTTCGTCTTGGACCATCCTCCATGTCAGGAGAGGAGGCGAGACTAGATCAACATTTTCCTCCTCGAGAGGTTCTTCGTGGACCATATAAATTGGTCGGGCGGATATGTGGTAACACTTCTGAGCGCTCTTCTGGTCTCCCCGGGTTGTTCCTACCCCTCCGTTGTCGCAGGGGAACTTTATACAGAGGTGGCGGATGGAGGTGATGGCACCGAAGTGGACCAGCGCAGGCAGACCAAAGATGACGTTGTAAGTAGTGGGGCAATCCACCACTACGAATGTACAACATTTGAAAGAGCCTTGAATCTTATTCCACAATGTTATGGGAAACTGGATCTTCCCCATCGGGAGTATTGAATCTCCATGGAACCCGTAGATCTGCGTTGGGCATGAGGCCAGATCTGCCTCAGTCAAGCCAATTACAATGAAGGTTGGCTTGAACAATACATTGACGAAACTTCCGCCATCCACCAACACTCGGGACACCATTTTCTTGGCGATTTGAGCATCGATGACCAAAGGATCAGGATGCAAGAAGTGGACGTTCTGGGCGTCTTCTTCCGTGAAAGTGATGGGTAAATTCATCAACTTTTGGCGTTGAGCCGAGGTCTGGACCAAGGCGCATATCTTGTGGTCATGGTCGAGCTCACTGAGATACCTCTTTTGATCGTTCCGGGACCCTCCCAAGATGGTGGCCACGTGACCATCTATCCATGGGGGTGTGGTTCCGGAGGGGAAAGGCATCCCGGGTCCGAGTGCCTGCACAATTGGGGCCCCCTGAAGGGTCTGTGCTCCCGGGCCTGTCACGTACCCTCCATGGGGAGGTTGGTACGATCCAAGTGCATTTAGGATTGCAGGTTGTCTGGAAGCTACTGGTAGTCCCGAAACTCCCACAAGCATCCTGACCCACTGGTGGAGATGCCCCAGCTTGATCAAATTGTCGATTTCTTCTTTCAATTGATGACACGCCTTGGTCAAGTGACCCACGTCTTTGTGATACGCACATCTTTTGCTGTTGTCCCTTGAGTTCTTTCCCCCTTTGAATGTGGGGGTGGGTTTCCAATAATGAACTGCTCTCTCCGTGGCCAGGTATATGTTTTCCCTGGTGTCCACTAAGTTGGTGTACTCTGAGTATTAGGGCTCGTAGCCCCTCTTTCCCTTTTTAGAGGGCTCAGCTCAGTTCTTTCCTTTCCCAGATCTCTTGCCCCGGGAGGGGTTTATGCTTGCCTCCGTCCCCCCATTAGAGTCGGTTGGGCCCTGCCGAGGGCAGCACTATACCCGACCGGCACCATCCCATATCCAGAAAATGGGGCGGATTGGGCCAGTGCCTATCATGAGGAAGCAAGACCGTAGAACGTCGGGGCTGTAAAGGTCATTCTAGGAGTACCTGTCGACCCTGGCGCCGCTGGGGGTGTTGGGTAGTGAGGGGTCGGATATTGCATCCCGTACCCAGGAAAGGTTTGGGCACTCGGTTGGGGGCCCGACTGCCATGCGAATGTCTGGATTCGGGCCTCCTCCTAGTTGATAAAGCCTTGTGCCCTTCTTATGAATTCTTCGAGGGTGGCCGCCTTACTGCGCTGCATGTCATCCCAGAGAAGGGACCTGGTTCGGATCCCAAACTGGAGAGCCACCAGGCACTTCCCATCATCCACCTTGGTTTTTGAGGCTTCTTCTATGAAGCGCTGGATGTAGGCCCTCAGTGTCTCTGTGGGGAGTTGCTTAATATTGGCGAGGGCGCTGATCTGCATGTCCATCCTCATGGCGGCCACAAATTTCTTGCGAAACGCCGACTGTAGTCTGGACCAGGATTTGATAGATCCCGACTTGAGTCTCTTCCACCACTCTTTCACGGGTCCGTCTAGAGTGATTGAAAAACACAGACATTTTCCGTTGTCATAGACGTGGGCCACGGTCATCAACTAATTGTAGCGGGACAAGTGATCCCTGGGGTCTGTGTTCCCATGTAGGTAGGTAGGTTCGACATTTTGAACCCTTTCGGGAGCACTACATCCAGGATGTGTTTGGCGCATGGTTCTTTTTCCTCCTCTTCAGAATCAAAACCTCCTCCATCTTGTTTCTGAACTAGACAGTCCGTGACTTTCTTTAATGCGGCCAGCTGTTCCACGTACTGTCTGGCCATTCCGTCATCTAGTGGGACCCTTTCGTTCCTCCTGTCATTGAGGTTATTTCTCAGATCTCCCCCTCTGGGGTAGATCTTCTCCTTGCGGGCCCGCTCCTTTTGGGCATTTAGACCATGGCACAGGTCTATCAGGGACGTGTCGACCCCTGAACTAATGGCTTCTGGCTCATCCGCACGCTGGTGCCCTCAGTGATCTTTATTTATGGAGGCGCTGGGGTGGAAACGTTGTTCCCGTCCGGTCTATCTTGGGAGAGCCTGGGGCTTGGCACCCTACGAGCACTTCCCTTGCGGATCGATCAGATGATCCCGTCGTGGGACTGGACGCATCTTTTCTTTCCTAGGGATCGACCCTAGGTTTGGCCCTGGTTTTTGGGATGGGATGAGTTTTTCTTTGGGTTTTTTCTTTTCCCACAGGGTTAACCATCTTGGCTTTCCCTTTTTCTTGAGCCAGGTTCGATGGGCCATCTCCAGGTTGCGGTCTCGGAGTAGGGATCGGCCTTGTGTGTTCAGGCGCGCCAGTCCTAACTAGTGGGGCTGGTGGTTGTATTCGTGGAGGCAGAACGGCTAGAGGATTGGTTGCCAATCCTTGGGCAACAGTGAAGGCTTGAAGGGCCAGGTGGGATTCTTGCATCTGGCGGGTGGCTTCCTTCTGTTCAACTATCCTGGCCTCTTGATCCAGGACTTGTTGTTTTAGTTTGACCACCTTTGGATCCTCCTATTCGAGATTCATCTCTTCTTCGGGGATTGCGGGATCCTCAGCTTCGTGATCCTGGTATCTCCCTTCATTTTCCTCGTCTTCCTCATAGTAACCCTCCTCGTAATCTGCCCCATCCTCAAAATTCTTGGAATCGTCAGGCTGGTCTTGAGGGAGAGGTTGATTGGGCAATGGTTCCCCATTGCCTTGTTATTCTTGGTGAGTAGGTTCGAATGTAGTATGTCTCGTGTTCACGATTGTTGCAGATATTTGATATCTTTTTCTTTTTCAAAAACTTTCTTCAGCTCTCAATGAAAGCACCAAAATATTTACCGAAATTTTCGGAAACTAGAATTATGAAAGATAAGAGAGCTTAAAAAGAAAGGATTTAGAATATGCAAGCAAGGTTTTTACATGGTTGGGCCGTTAATGAGCCTTACTCCACGAGTCAGTTGTTTTAAAGCTTAGAGAGTTTTTGACAATGGAGTTTTCTGCAAGTTTGAGCAGAGTAATTGCTTACAAGAGAAAATTTGGATCCTTTCAATAGTGCATAACTGACCCTATTTATAGGCAGTTGGATGCACTAGATTTGGGCCAGACTAATTTGGGCCCAATACAGATGTAATTAGGGTTTGCTCACTAACGGAGGCTTAATACAAAGGGTTCTATCAGATAAAATACACTAATAAGGTTCCATTGGGCCGACTCGAGCATAACCACTCTGTACGACTGACAACAGTGCGCAGCCTCAGTCTGGTTCACTTGGGCTTCTAAGGAGATCCAGGGGACAAGATCCGTCAGAGTAGTGGCAGTATTGTTCTGAATAACGGCGTACATTCCATATGTAACCTCTTCTGTGGGTTTGTTAAGGAAACAAAACTCATTGTTTCTCAAGGTGACGTCAGTGTCGGGGACAATTTATCACACCAAACTTGGGTGCCCAGTACGGGTTCATTCATCAATGTACCAGTCCATTTACGAGGACCCTGGTTCGTTTACCAGAGCCCGGGTTCATCCACTATCGTCCCAGTCCATTTATAGACTTGGAAACATCCTCCTTATTCGCACCTCGGACGACACCTTATACTGGGTCGGGGAAGACAAAACGAGCCAGATTCATGGTCCCGGCTTCTCCCACGTGGGGATGTCCAATGGATAATTTTGGGCTTACTGATATTTGGGCCACCAAAATTCACTCCTTCCTCGTCCATTGGGCTTAGTCTGGGTCTCGAATCCTTTCAGGATAGCCCGTGGACTTAGTATACCGTGCCACATTTGTGGGGAGGAAATGGGGATAACATAAGGAATTTCACAACATTATTGATCGTTCCATGACATGCACAATGATCCAACACGTGGATGGGTGAACACGAATGCTAAGGATGCATATGTAAGTAACTTTCTAAGTTTTGTATATATGTTTATTAATTAGTTATATTATGTATTAATTGTATTGTTGCTAAATTGCAGGAGGCCTTGCAGCAAGAAGTTTCGACACAAACGCAATCCCAATCCTCATCTTCAGCAGGAAGTGTCTCTATCGATGAGACGCAAGTCGTCTCAAAAATACTTGGTCAACATCATGGCCACAACCGAGGTGTTGGACATAAGTTGAAGGGCACTAGCTCAATTGCCACCAGAGCCTCCTCAGAGTTAGAGGCATCACCATTTATGTCGACCACTGTCATCCCTCCAATGGTACCAGCTGAGGCTTTCCAGTCAATGGTTCAACACTTCAATCAAGCCATCATGACCCAAAATAGCAACTTTCTCCAAATGCAACAATTTATGCAAGCTTCCAACCCGAACACTCCAGCCCCGCAATTTCAATCTGTGAACTTGGACATGAATATGACACATTCCATGATGGCGAACTTTGTAGTCTCAGGTTGATTTCCACCACAGCAGCCACAACAACTCTAGCACAGTAGCCAGCACATTTGCCACCACAGCATCCCGAAGATGATGATGACTTTGAGATTTATTTAGATAACATTTAGTTTGATTATTTTTTTTAACTTATTAATATTTTCTTTGGTTTTTTACATTTTCGATACTATTGGCTTTTGTACTAAGTTCAACTAAGTTATTTTTATTTTAATTTCATATTAATACAATTTCTGTTAAATATTTATAATTTTTTTATTAATATTTAATTATATTTTCAATAAACAAATTCTCTTTTAAAATAATTTAATAAAAACATCTATAGCGACGATTTGTCGTCGTTATAGAGTAAATGCAGAACACGGAATATTTTGGTTGTGTGCATCTACTGCGACTACAAGTCGTCGCAGTAGGTCAGAGAACCCACTCCTCTATTGTGACGACTTGTGGTCGTAGTAAGGTTTTTTAAAATTTGAATTTTCAAATTTTTAACCGCCCTATATCGACGACATGTCGTCGCAATTGATAATTTTGACCAAAAAAATATATTGTCTACTGCAACCGATGTGTCATCGCTGTAGCACAACTCTACAGCGATGACACCATTTTTCGTCGTTCTAGGACTCTACATATACGGATCTACAACGATGACATTTTTGTGTTTACATGTCGTTGTAGAAGCCCTTCAGCGACGACTTCTGGACCTACAGTGATGACAAAAGTCGTCGTAATAGACCTCTTTTCCTGTATTGAGTATTGGGGAATTGAGGCTTTGTCTTGACATGTCATTGCTTTGCGGGCCACTACGTGGAAGAGCCAATATTTTGGTATAACATATTTCATTTTTTTATGCCAGTTTGTCTTTCCCTTGTTGGGAATTTGAGGTGATGTCTCATTGGTTTATCTCTTTACCTACTGTCTATGGTACTATGGTATTTGTTAACGACTGTGACTACAAATGATGTGTGTGCCTCAGTATGTCGATCATTTGGCCTTGTTGGCACTTGCTCACCCTTTTGGGAAATGATTTGTCATTTTGGCTTATCCATAAGCAATTGTAATGGACATTTGTCCTTGTTCTTCTTAAATGAATCTATTACAACATAGTCCCTTAGGCTTTGTTTCTCATTCTGTTGTGTATATTTTCTGTTTTACTTATTGTTTCAGTTCTGTTTCAGTCTGTTTGTTTTTCTTATTCTGTTTCTTGATTTCTCCTCTCTATAAATACCTTAGCTGGTTCCTTTGTAATCTCACAGTTTTTCACTCAGATAATAAAGCTTTGGTTTTCATTTCTCTTACTTTCAATCCTTCGTATTATGGTATCAGAGAGGGACCCTTGGTGTTCCCTAACTTAGTTCAATCCTTCTCTTCGTGCTTCCCCCTCCTCCGTCGTAGCAGCGTTCATCCTCTCGGCTCCGGCGTTTGTCGACGAGCTTGTTCTTCCGTTTTTCCCTTGGTTCTCCTTCCTCCTCCTTGTTTCGTTTTCTTTTCTTGCGATGTCTGATTCTTCCAAGACCGGTGGCCACGATTCATCTCCGTCGACTACAACTCCAACTGGTGTTACTGGAGACGATAACCCTCCTACCATCCAGAACTCATATACGGCAAAATACTCCATTGACGATCCTTCAGACCCGTACTACCCTCACCATATTCCTTCTCATTCTGGATATAGATTTTTCCTCACTTTAGTTGATGATAAATCTCGTTTTACATGGCTCTATCTCCTTAAACACAAATCGGATGTGCTTCATATTTTTCCTACATTTATTTCCATGATTGAGACACAATTTCATACTGTTATAAAATGTATAAGATCAGACAATGCCCCTGAGCTTGGCTTTGCTGATTTTCTTGCTCAGAAAGGCATTTTGCATCAATTTTCATGTGTCGAAACGCCTCAGCAAAATGCTATTGCAGAACGCAAGCATCAACACCTCTTAAATGTTGCTCGCGCTTTATTTTTTCAAGCACATACCCCAATTTCTTTTTGGTCAGATTGTGTTCTTACTGCTGCATATATAATCAACAGAACACCTACCCCAAATCTGACCAACCATTCTCCTTTTGAACTATTATACTCTAAACTGCCTGATTACAATTTCTTTCGCACTTTTGGCTGTCTTGCCTTTGCTTCTACACTTTCTTCACATCGCACTGAGTTCGAACCACGGGCTCGAACTTGCATCTTTGTTGGCTATCCCCCTGGAATAAAGGGATATAAACTTTATGACATTAACACTCATCAATTTCTTATCTCCAGGCATGTTGTTTTTCACGAAAATATTTTCCCTTTTGCTAAATTGAACAACACTACTGTTTTTTCTGATCCTTTTCCTAATGTCATTATACCCTCTACTATGATTTCTAACACCCCTATTGCAGATCCTGATGTCACTCATTTCTCTAGCTCGACAACTGCCCCTCTTCGTGGTTCTAATCTTACACCAGCAAGTCCTCTTAGTGCTGACTCAACCTCCACTTTACAAAATGATACTCATCTTGAGTCTCCTTTTCAGCCTGATGATGGTTCTTCCTCACCGCATTCTCTACCTGATGTGTCCCACGAACATGCCCCCACTCGCAAGTCTGCCAGGACATCAAAACCACTTGCCTATCTTACGGATTATGAGTGCAACAATGCAACTCAACTCACACACACTACTCCTTATCCTATTAAACATTTTTTGTCTTATTCCAAACTATCTTCTAACCATCATAATATGGTTCTTGCAGTATCCACAAATCCAGAGCCAACCTCCTATAAGCAAGCTGCCACTGATCCCAATTGGGTACATGCTATGGATCAAGAATTGCAAGCCTTGCAAAACAACAACACGTGGTCCATTTCTACCTTGCCTCCAAATAAAAAGGCCATTGGTTGTCGATAAATTTACAAAATTAAGTACCATAGCAATGGTACTATAGAGCGTTACAAAGCTCGTTTAGTGGCGAAAGGATATGCTCAACAAGAAGGCCTCGATTTTTTCGATACTTTTTCCCATGTTACCAAAATGGTTACACTTAAACTAATCTTAGCTATCTCTGCCATAAAAAATTGGCATACTCTTCAGTTGGACATCAATAATGCCTTCCTCAATGGTGATTTAAATGAGGAAGTATACATGACTATTCCCCCTGGTTTATTAATTCCACCTTTTTTGAATGCAGGTACTCAACCGGTTTGCAAACTTCACAAATCCCTTTACGGTCTTCGGCAATCTTCACGGCAGTCGCACACTAAGTTGACAGAAGCTCTACTGCATGATGGTTTTACCCAATGCAAGGCAGATTACACCTTATTTACAAAAGGCAAAGAGACGTCTTTCATTGCCCTCCTAGTTTACGTTGATGATATAATCATTACTGGACCAGACTTACACCAATTACACCAAATACAACAAACTCTTCACACCCATTTCAAGCTTAAAGCTCTGGGACCCTTGAAGTACTTTCTTGGTTTCGAGATAGCCCGCTCCTCTGCTGGTCTTTTTCTTTCTCAACGACAGTACACTCTTCAACTACTACAAGATACAGGATATTTGGGCAGCAAACCTGCTGCCACACCTATGGATCCACGGGCAAAACTTGACTCCACTTCTGGCCAGCCCTTACATGATCCTTCCCAGTTCAGAAGACTTATTGGATGCCTCCTTTACCTCACTCTCTCAAGACCTGACATCACCTTCGTTGTTCACTACCTTAGTCAGTTTATGTCAGCTCCTCGCACTCCCCATTTACAAGCAACGCATCATCTTCTCCGATATTTGAAGTCCAAACCGGGGCAAGGCCTTCTCTACCCATCTTCTTCTTCCCTCAACCTTAGAGCTTTTTCAGATTCTGATTGGGCTTCTTGCCCCATCACAAGACGGTCTACTACAGGATTTTGTGTCTTTTTAGGAGATTGCTTAATCTCTTGGCGATCCAAGAAACAACCTACGATTTTGAAAAGTTCTGCCGAAGCTGAGTATAGGGCGTTGGCTGCCACTGCAAGTGAAATTACTTGGCTACAATATTTTCTTGATGCTTTCTGTTATCCAGTAAATTAGCATTTGTGACGTGGCGAATAATTTCTTGACACGTGGCTGATACCTGGAAGCATCTGCTAGAGTATCGACCAGGAGACACACCAGAAGCAGGACAAGCCTATCTTTGCCACGACCAGTCTGGTCGGTGGTTCCGCTGGCAAAGCAACATTTATGGGAAGATCTTTGTGAATCCCAAATTTATCTCATGCAATCTTCTGAATATCCCACTATTCAGGGGATAATATCTATAACAATATTCTGTAACCCTCCTTGAGCCTATAAATAGCAAGATATAGCTCAAGGGAAGGGGACCTTTTTGGCTGAAAAATCATAGAGAGATAGAATTTCTCCTAGAAAACTTGTATTGCTTTATGTGAAGTGCTGAAACTTATTGAACCCAAGTTCTCTGATCACACTTCTGATTTCATATCAATATAATTCTAAGTGGACGTAGGTCATTACCAGATCCTGGGGCCGAACCACTATAAATTGCTGTGTTTTCTTTACTTTCGTCATTACATTATTCTCTTTATATTCGTCCATATCATTCATATTTGGACTCCGTGTCAGTTGGCCAAATCGTGGGTCAACATTCTGGTGCTTTCATTGAGAGGACGATTCATAGTTGTTAAGAAAACTGATGGCGAAAGCAGGAAGGAAAGATGGCCAGACTGCCACCGCTGCACCGTCGAATCCACCACCTCCTCCTCCACCCGCAAGCATGGCGGAAGATGAGCCGCAACTAGATTTTGAAGAGGAGGAAATGGACGATGCGACGCTGAAGAGCACCCTGGGCGCGTTGCAAGAAGAATTGGCTAGTCTGAGGGACAATCAAGAAACTTCCGCAGAAGTTATGGCGCGACAACAGCAGGAGCTTGATCGTCAGCGGGCGGAGTTGAGCGAGAGACAAGCAGAGGTGGACTGCCGCCAGACTGAGGCCATGGCAGCCCTCGAAGCAGCCTTGCTGTTGGCAAGAAATCAGGCCGCACCTGCCTCGCAGCCTAACCAACCTGAGAATGGGCCACCTCAGGGGGGTCCCAATCCTAGCCCACCGATCCATCCTTCAAGTCCACAAAGGCCCGAGCAGCCTCAGATGCCCCATGAAGACATCCCACTGGACCCCGAGGCAAATCCACCATCCCAAGCTGCTCGAGGTAATCCCCCGCAGCAAAGGCAAAATAGGGCCGAGCGACAGCCTCGTAGTCCTAGACGCCGTGAGAATGATGGACCACACCAAGCGAACAGAGGTCACTACCCTCCTGGTGACAGGAGGGACTCGGAGTTAGGCTCTGCGGTCCGTGGACCCCCACGGCATGATAATGCACGGGAACATCGCGACCAGCGCAGGCCACCCTCTAACGCTCGGGGCGTTTCTGCCAGAGACGAGAATAGAGGGAACAGCCAATCTTACCACAGCCAATCAAGGTTCAAAGATAGCCACGGATACAACGAGGCTGACTCAGGCAAGGGCAATGCTGATGGGAGGAACGGAAATAGAGGTAAAAGCAGGAGCCAAATACCTCAAGGTGACCAACCAAATAGACAAGATGCTGGGGGGCAACCCAGGCAAAATAATGTCTTCAACCGGCTCGGAGGTAGCGAGCAACGGAGAAGGGAGGAAGACCTAAGAGACATACTCAATGATCGTCGAGAGAAGCACGATGAGAACATCCCCCCAGCAGCAGAGACCGCAACTATTCCTACTGCATTGCAAGCCCAGATAGACGCACTGAATCAGGCTGTGCAACAGCTGGTCGGGGGAAGAACCTCTTACATCGACCACGATAGAAGAAAAGGCACTCCTTTTGTCCAAAGGATAGCCAACGCAGAGACAGCAAGTTCAAGATGCCTACGCTCCCGAACTTTGATGGATACAGGGATCCCATCTCGCATGTGAATAAGTTTGAAATCCAGATGGACATTCAGAAAGTGTCCGAAGACGCTCGGTGCAGGATCTTTCCTGCAACACTTTCCGAAGCCGCGCAGGAATGGTTTTTTAAGTTCCCACCTGCAAGCATAGTTTCCTGGGAAATGTTCGTAAGGGAGTTCCACGGACAGTTCTACGCGGGTCGTGTCCACCCGACCGAAGCAAACCAACTGGTCGAGATCCACCAGCAGGACGGAGAGTCAGTGAAGGACTACGTCCAATGATTTATGAGGGCAGCGGCTGGAGCAAAAACAGTAGGAGACGAAGGCAAGATGATGGCCATTATCGCAGGGGTAAAGCGTTGCTCTCCCCTCTGGAAGAGTCTCCGAAAGGAAGGAGTTAAAACGACCCAAGAGTTCTTGGATCGAGCCGATCGTTACATAAAACTCGAGGAAGCCATTGCTGACGATGGGAAACCCTCGAACAAGGGTAAAAAGGCCGCCGAACCTTCCAAAGCCGCCAATGGTTCCAAACCTGATGGCAACGACAAAGGCCATAAAAACGGCAACGGTAATGGAAAAAATGGTGGGAAACGGTCATATAACGAGCCTTCCACCTCCGACAATAAACGAGCCAAGGGTAATCGTTATGAACCTAGGTTCACTAACTACACTGCCCTCATCGAGTCTCGGGGAGAGGTTTACCAGGCCACAAGCTCTAGTGTGCCTTACAAGAAACCTGGGCCCATTCGAAAAGACATTTCGAAAAGAGACACCACCAAGTTCTGTCGTTACCATAACGACTACGGACATGACACTAATGAATGCAACCAGTTAAAAGACGAAATCGAGTTCCTTATAAGACAAGGACACTTGAGAAGGTACGTACGGGCCTCGGGAACTTCCCAACGAGAAGCTCCAGGTGGCAACGAGCAGACGTCCACACGCCAGCGCTCGCCACCATTACAGCCTGCCCCCGTAGCCGGAACGCTCTTAACCATCTGTGGAGGCCCGCACCTCGCGGGAAATAGCGGAAAGGCCAGAGAACGATATGCTCGAACTCTACACCATGACCAGGACATCGAGATGATGACTGTGGAGGACCGCGCGCTGAAAAAGGCTCGCTCAAAGGAGTACGGGATAACCTTCTCTGAGGGCGATGCCCAGCACGTCCGGTTCCCACATTCTGATCCGCTGGTCGTGGATATCCAGATGGCCAATATGATGGTAAAAAGAGTACTGGTCGATACAGGAAGTTCAGTGAACATCCTGTATAAATCAACCCTGGAACGCATGAAGTTGTCCGTAAAGGACTTGGAGCCCTGCAATCAAACCATATACGGCTTCTCTGGAAAAGGACTCGCACCAGCCGGAATGATCAAACTCCCAGTAACAACGGGTACAACGCCTGCTTCAAGGACACTACTCGCCACTTTTATAGTGGTCGATTGTCCTTCAGCGTATAACGTCGTTATTGGAAGACCCATACTGGTTGAGCTGAGGGCCATCATCTCCATGTGGCACCTAGCCATGAAGTTCCCTGCGGACGCAGGGGTAGGATGCGTTTTGGGAAACCAAAGGGAAGCCAGGGAGTGCTATAACGCCTCGATCACAAAGGAAAAAAGTGGAGCGTCGAGGAGCGCTACCCCAGAATGATTGCAGATGACAGAAGACAGACAAACCCAATCAGGTGGTAAAGTCACCAAATAGGGTGTTGCCCAAAGTGAGGATATAGACTTGGATCCTCGCTTTGGGGATTTTGAAGAAAATGTAGGACCCATCGAGGACCTGGAAGAGGTCCAACTCGATGGAAAATACCCAACCAGAGTCGTAAGGGTTGGGAAGAATTTAGAACCTACCACAAAGCAGGCACTGGTGAGATTCTTGCAAGAGAACCAGGAAGTTTTCGCCTGGTCGCATAAAGACATGGTTGGGATAGACCCTGCAGTAATCAGCCATGTCCTGAACATAAACAAAGCCTTTCCACCGGTGCAACAGAAAAGAAGGCTGCTCGATAAAGATAGATCAAAGGCCTTAAAGGAAGAAGTCGAAAGACTTAAAGAAAATGGGTTCATCAGGGTAGCATTTTATCCGTCGTGGGTCTCAAATCCGGTGCTGGTCCCCAAGCCTAACGGCAAGTGGCGGACCTGTGTGGATTTTACAGACCTCAATAAAGCCTGCCCAAAAGACTACTTCCCACTCCCGAGGATCGACCAGCTAGTCGATGCAACTACAGGACATGAGATCCTCTCGTTCATGGATGCATATTCGGGTTACAACCAAATCAGCATGCATCCACCGGACGAGGATCACACCAGATTTCGGACCGATACGGGCTTGTATTGTTACAAAGTAATGCCCTTCGGACTGAAAAACGCAGGTGCGACTTACCAACGACTGGTCAACCACATGTTCAAAGAGCTAAATGGGATAAGCATGGAGGTATATGTGGATGACATGCTGGTAAAGTCCAAGAAGGCTGAAGGACATGTGAGGGATTTGCAGAGATGCTTTGATGTGTTGAACAAGTATCAGATGAAATTAAACCCCCTCAAATGTTCCTTTGGAGTCGGATCAGGGAAATTTTTGGGGTTTATAGTAAATTCAAGAGGAATCGAAGCCAACCCCGACAAGATAAAAGCCCTGATCGACATGAAGTCGCCGAAGAAAATCAAGGATGTACAAAGCCTGACCGGAAGGATCGCTGCCCTGAGTAGGTTCATCTCAAAATCAACTGACAAGTGCGTTTCATTCTTCAATCTACTCAGGGGAAATAAGAAGTTGGAATGGACGGAGGACTGCGAGCATGCATTTCAGACCTTAAAGGCTCATATGTCGCAACCTCCCATCCTATCAAAACCAATCGAAGGAGAGACTTTGTATATTTATCTGGCGATTACCGAAGTTGCTGCTAGTACGGTACTAATACGGGAGGAAGAAAACGTACAGAAAGCTGTTTACTACGTCAGCAAAAGGCTTATCGGTGCAGAATTGAAATATCCACCGATCGAAAGATTAGCATATTGCCTAATTCTAGCCTCCAGAAAGTTGCGTCCGTACTTCCAAGCCCATCCTATCACAGTTCTGACCGACCAGCCCCTTCGGCAAGTCCTCCAAAAACCTGAGGCGGCTGGACGACTGTTAAAATGGGCGGTCGAATTAGGACAGTTCGATGTAACTTATTCACCGCGGGCGGCAATAAAAGGGCAAGCCTTGGCCGATTTTATTGCGGAGTTCACCGAACTCCCCAACAGTGAGCTGTGCGAACAGCCTGAAGCGCCCATGCCTCAAGACGAGACTCCTTCGTGGAGGCTATTCACGGGTGGATCATCCAATGAATCCCACGCTGGAGCGGGAGTGATATTGATAACGCCCGAAGGGCATCGATTTCACTGCGCAATCAGGTTTGACTTCGCAGCGTCAAACAATGAAGCAGAATACGAAGCGCTCCTCGCTGGACTGAGAATGGCCAGGGATATGAGTATAAAAGCGCTCGATATTTACAGCGACTCCCAGCTGGTCGTGAATCAGGTCCTGGGAGAATATCAAGCGCGAGGATTAAAGATGATGGCCTACCTTAACAAAACGAAAGATTTGCTAGCTCAGTTTACAAAGTACACCCTCCAGCAGATTCCGCGAGACCAAAATTCGAATGCAGACGCCTTGGCCAAACTCGCAAGTGCTAAAGATGCTGACACCTTGAACATAGTCCCAGTAGAGAGATTAAGTAGACCAAGCATTGATGCGGCCGAAGCCAGCATGGAAATTCGTATAGAAGATACATGGATGGCGCCTTACCTAGAGTATCTGACAAATGGGACATTGCCAGCAGATAGAAACAAGGCCAGGACTCTGCAAAGGCGGGCTGCTAGGTACATACTGCTCGATGGTGTTATGTACCGAAGAGGATATTCAATGCCACTGCTCAGGTGCATTACATCAGAAAAAGCTAAGGAACTCATGAAAGAGGTGCATGAAGGCTTCTGCGGAGATCATGCTGGGGGGCAGAGCTTGGCGAAAAAAAGTTCTCAGATAGGGCTATTTTTGGCCAACAATGAACGAGGATTCAATGGAGTACGTACGAAGGTGTGATAAATGTCAAAAAGGTTCTCCAAAATCCCACGAGCAGCTCCAAACGAGCTAAAGCAGATGCAGAGTCCGTGGCCTTTCGCAATATGGGGAATAGACTTGATTGGGTCACTGCCAACAGGAAAAGGAGGAGTAAAGTACGCAGTTGTGGCAGTCGATTACTTCACAAAATGGGTCGAAGCTGAACCACTCGCAACTATCACGACCAAGAAAGTTCTCGACTTTGTCATCAAGAACATTGTATGCCGGTATGGTTTGCCCAGAAAGATAGTATCAGACAACGGGACCCAATTCGACAGCGACCTGTTCACCGATTTCTGCAAAAGGCACGGAGTTATTAAGAGTTTTTCTTCAGTCGCGCACCCCCAAGCGAATGGGCAAGTCGAAGCTGTAAACAAAACCCTCAAGGACACCCTGAAGAAAAGGCTTGAAGAAGCTAAGGGAGCGTGGCCAGAACAGCTACCTGAAGTCCTCTGGTCGTATAGAACATCTCATCGAACAGCGACAGGGCATACCCCATTTTCTCTAGCCTACGGATATGAGGCAATGTTACCTGTCGAGCTAGATCCCCCCTCACATCGGCGTTTGACTTACGACCAGGACGCGAACAGCCAGTTGATGATGGAGTCCTTAGACTCGATCGATGAGATAAGAGAAAAATGTCAACTCCGAGTTGCTGCTTACCAGCAAAAAGTCGCCCGGTACTTTAACTCCAAAGTTAAAGAAAGAAAATTCAACGTCGGAGATTTGGTGCTATGACGAGTTTTCTTAAATACCCGCGACCCCACTGCTGGCGTGCTCGGACCTAACTGGGAAGGACCTTACCAGATTGAAGAAGTCCTTCGCCCAGGCACCTACAAACTTGTACGCTTAAACGGAGATCTCGTTCCGCGCTATTGGAATGAAGAACACCTGCGCAAGTATTATCAATAAACAGCCCTTCTTAAAGGACTGGCTTGTTTAAATTTTTCTTTTAATTTTTACAAGTTTTGCAAAGAGGGTTAGCCACGATGTATGGCTAACTGCTCGTATATGTAAGATTCTGTTTCAGAATCACTCGTAAAGACATGTTAGTCCATTTTTAATACGAGATTATAAGGGACTGTGCTCAGCCAGTCATTCTTGCCAACCTTTTGTGAATTTACATTTGCAAGTATTTGTTCATTACGTGTGTTGTTTTGCTCTATCACAAGTATCATTTTTTCCACACGAACAGGAATGTTCGAACAGGCCATGGTCAAGGCAAGTGACCAAGGACCTAAAGCTCCTCGATCACTTGGGGGGCATATAAGGCACATCGATAGCAAAGCATACTCTCAAGGTATGTAAACACATGAAAAAAATGAGTGAAAGCATGCTATAGTACTTAGTGTATTTTTCAAAATTTATGTTTTGTTAAATCATGCCAAAGTACTATGCTAAGTTCGGTCATACGGACAAATGTTATAATAAGTAAAAATATTATAGCACCAAGAGTTAAGCTTTTACACCGCAAGCATTGCTGCTTGGATGTAACCGTTCAAATAAAAAAGATTTACTGCCCGTGCAGCAAAGTTTAAAAAGAAACTATTGTCTTTACATCACGACCCGTGAGTCACATGTTCAAAAAGAAAGAAAAATAGTTAATAAAAGTTAAGAGGCATGGGGGGCAGGAGGGTCCTGGGCAGCATCCTGGTCAGTCACTTCCTCGATGGTTTCTTCTTCCAAACCAACGACGCTTGGGGTTGCAGGAGTCGCAGCTCTTGCCTCCTCTTCAGCCAGTTGAGCAGCGCACTGGGCCAACTCCACAGCTCTGACTTCCTCTGAAAGGTAGCTAAATTCAGCACCCTGATTGTGTTTCCAGAAGTTATAGAAACATCGGAGTGTGGTCCTTTTGTACTTTTCCAGATTCTTGGAGTTGTCAAGCTCCAACTGCTGCACCTTGCCCTCGAGAGTGGCAATAGTCTCGTCCTTAGTCTTGACTACCCCCTCCAGATGCTTGATTTCGCGGAGATGAGTTTTGTTGTACGACCGGTACTCTTCCCTCAGCTTAACCGCTGCATCTTTTGCAGCTTCAGCCGCGGACAGTTTGGTCACCGCTGCATCCCTCTCTCGGACCACCGTCTCCAACTCCTTACCATGCTTAGCCTCAGCAGCCGAAAGCTCCTCGGCCGCCTTCACCTGATGTTTCTCGAGAACTTTAGCCTCGACCTACTCAAAATAAGCCTGGGCTCGGGTACGTGCAGTAGTGGCAGAAAGTAAGGCCTGTGAACGATAGAAGAAGAAGTTAGGACTTATCACGAGGTCTAAAAAACTAAAATACTTAAAGAATAAGGAAACACTTACGCTGGAGATCTCGTTCAGAGCCCTGTTCAGGATCTGGTCGACCGGTAGCTCTTCGGCTTGGATCATGGCGGTCCCAACACGCTCACCTTTGCCTATGCGTTCAAGTCGGTCCTTAGCGGACCGGATGGCACGGCTCACGAGCCTGGCCCCATGGGCCTCTTCGCGAGAAAGCTGCTCCCTAGCAGGCGCAGCTGGAGGATTGGACCGAACAGGAGTGTTTTGCTGTTCAGAAGGAGCTGGAGGAGGGGTAGGAGTTCGCCCAGTTGGCGCAGGACTTTGCCCAGTTGGTGTACCCTGAGGAAGGTCTTCTGGTCGACTCTTCTTGGCTGAAGGGCCTTGACTGGTTTCACCAGTTCGCTTCTTTGACCTCCGTTGAAGTTGAGGGACTTCCTCTTCCTCTTCGGCCTGGTACATGTCAAAAATGTTGGGAGTCGACTTATCTGCATGAAAATAAACACAAGAGGTTAGTAAGGGAAGAGAAAGGTGAAAGTAAGTAATACAACAGAAAGAAGATAATAAAGTGAATACCCGAGCTACAACTACTGGTCGCTACACTATTGACTCTATTAATCATATACTCATTTTCTGGCATGAAGAAGTCTGGCCCTAGATTTGGAGCATATGTAAAGTTACCATCCCCGTCAAACATATGACAGGGAATTGGCAAACCATTTAAAAGTGAAATAACGTTACCATTGTCATCAGAAGACTCTCCCAAGTCAACAACAGGCTCTGTGGCTTTTTCTTTCCCCTTGCCTTGGGGAGCAGAAGACCTTTCACCAGAAGTGCTGCCCATGGGTTCCCTGATCGTAATTCCTGTAGGCCTCCTCCTGGGAGAAGGCACAGGAGGTTGCTGCTCGAGAACCCCCTCGGCAGTGGCTTCGTCCACCACGGACCCTCTATTTTCATGGCGAGGAGCCAGGAGGCCAGATGACCTCAAGTTCTTTTCAATGATCAGGGCCTTAACGCTTTTCGCTGCATCAGACATCCTGGCCAGAGCATTGGACCTCAACACCATGTCTGGTGTTGGAGTCGGACGTAACCAGGGGCCTGAAAAACAGGTCAAAATTGAGAAAAAATGAAAGAATATACTCTGGGGAAAAGTATCGACCAGCGAAAGACAAGCTCTTACCTCCTCTCGCGAAGGCCAAGTTGTTACTGGCTATGTTCGGAGTAAAGAAGTACTCCTTATTATAATGCCCCACGTTCGAGACATGAGTAGTACCACTCAGGAATGTCCGACCGGTTTCCTGGTGACAGAAGTGAAAAAAGCCCGTCCCGTTGTGTTGGGGATTGGACTTAAGGTCAAAGAGGTAGTTAACCTCATGAGGTGAAGGTTCTGGCCACTTGTTAAGTTTGTACAGGACATAGAGTGCAGCCAACATCCTATATCCGTTGGGGGTTATTTGAAAGGGAGCGACGCCGAAATAATTGGCCACCCCTACAAAGAAAGGATGAAGAGGGAGATAAGCCCCCGCTTCAATGTGATACCGGGACCAGGCGCTGTTCGCTCCTCCTGGAAGGTTAGCCCTCTGGTCCGCAGTAGGACGTGTAATGGTTACCCCCGTAAGGGGGAATTTTGCTGAAGCAGTTGGCGACCATTCGAGGGGTCATCGAACTGGCTGGGGGAGTGTACCACTCGACATCAGGAGGATTCTTATGACGAGGACGAGCCCTATTTTGGATATTAGGGTCAGGAACAAGATTCTCTCAACCACTGGTCGAGGGAGCCCCCGCCTGCGAGCCAGGCTGGGCAGGAGAAGTAGGGTTACTTTCAGATTCGAGCATTTTCTTGCCAGAAGACTTTGAACGGCCCATTGGAGGAGAAGGATGTGGTCTGGAAGAGGCTCGTGAGAAAGGTATCTGGTGAATGCGATCGGTTGGTTGTTCTTCTCCCTCGAGCAGCTGGGCGAGGAGGTCGTCGTCGATGGGTCTCTCACCTCCCCACAAATCTAGCATTAAAATCTGCAAACTGAAGAATGGGGAGGTGAGGTCAGAGGAGTCTAGAAGGCTTTTAGAATAACGCTGGTCGAGTATAAAAGCTAAGCATTTATACAATAGCATTCAAACAAGAAACTAAGTCTTTCTGTGCAAACAGTTTAAAAAACGGATCAAAGGGTGAAAGTGAAAATTTTTCCTGAAAAGCTTTTTCGACTCCCCTTAGGGCGGGAAAAATTATTTTCAACTGGCTTAAAAACCGAAATGCTACTTCGATTTTACGTCCTAAAAAGCACTGATCCTGGGTTTTAAACCAACTCATAAGCCTACTCTGCCTACAAAAACATTCTATCTACAGGCGCTTAAAAAACCAGAAGCCAAGAGACTCAAACAGTACACCATTAAAAAGCATGCACCACGAGAAATTAGAAGCATGAGGTTTCAAGAAACTTACCAGGGAAAATGGTCGTGAAGGCGGAAGTGAGAGCTTCGGGAGTCAAGGAGCCCACCGTCTGAGTCTTGGAAGCACAAGAGAACGTTCGTCGGAGAAGGTAAAGCTCTGGTTTTTAGGGTTTTCGGCGGAGTAGTGGCGTGCGTGAAAAGGAAAGAAATGGCTCTGGTGATCTTATATAAGTTTGTCTTTGTTATTCAAAAGGCGTGATCATTAATTTTCCTTTTTCGAAGTATGGGGAAACGTGATGGCCGTCAAAAGTGTTTCTGGGGAACTGAAAAGCCATGATTAGACAAGAGTGGTTTGCTTTTTTCAAGAACACATGAAGGGTCCTGACACGTCAGGAGGGGTTACCGAAGAGTCATTCGTTCAAAGTTTATTTACTATTCGTAGTAAATAAAATTTGGGGGGCAAATGTTATCCAATAAATTAGCATTTGTGACGTGGCGAATAATTTCTTGACACGTGGCTGATACCTGGAAGCATCTGCTAGAGTATCGACTAGGAGACACACCAGAAGCAGGACAAGCCTATCTTTGCCACGACCAGTCTGGTCGGTGGTTCCGCTGGAAAAGCAACATTTATGGGAAGATCTTTGTGAATCCCGAATTTATCTCATGCAATCTTCTGAATATCCCACTATTCAGGGGATAATATCTATAACAATATTCTGTAACCCTCCTTGAGCCTATAAATAGCAAGATATAGCTCAAGGGAAGGGGACCTTTTTGGCTGAAAAATCATAGAGAGATAGAATTTCTCCTAGAAAACTTATATTGCTTTATGTGAAGTGCTGAAACTTATTGAACCCAAGTTCTCTGATCACACTTCTGATTTCATATCAATATAATTCTAAGTGGACGTAGGTCATTACCAGATCCTGGGGCCGAACCACTATAAATTGCTGTGTTTTCTTTACTTTCGTCATTACATTATTCTCTTTATATTCGTCCATATCATTCATATTTGGACTCTGTGTTAGTTGGCCAAATTGTGGGTCAACACTTTCCAAATTCCTCAGACTTCACCTGCTTTCATCTATTGCGATAATGTCTCAGCAGTTCATATTGCAAACAATCCGACTTTCCATGAGCGTACAAAGCATATCGAGTTGGATTGTCACTTCATACGAGACAAAATAAAAGCTTCAGCTATTCGCCTCATTCCTATCAGTAGCAAGCACCAGCTCGCAGATGCTTTCACGAAGCTGCTCCCTTCTACAACACTGCATTCTCATATATCCAAGATGACTGTGCATGATATCCATAGTCCATCTTGAGAGGGGGCTATTACAACTTAGTCCCTTAGGCTTTGTTTCTCATTCTGTTGTGTATATTTTTCTGTTTTACTTATTGTTTCAGTTCTGTTTCAGTCTGTTTGTTTTTCTTGTTCTGTTTCTTGATTTCTCCTCTCTATAAATACCTTAGCTAGTTCCTTTGTAATCTCACAGTTTTTCACTCAGATAATAAAGCTTTGGTTTTCATTTCTCTTACTTTCAATCCTTCGTAATAGAATCTTTTTTCTTACCCTTAAAAAAATGATTACAACTAATAATTTCCTACTTTGTAGTAAATTGTATTATAAATAGTTTGCCTCTTATTGTCGGTTCATCTGTCTCTCTCGAATTTGAAATCAGTGGAGTAGAGGTCATTCTCTATTCTCTCTATTTTTTTTTATTCTTTTCCTTTCTCTTATAGTCGATTTGAAATAAGTGTGAAATGTGTGTATCTCACTTGTAGTGGTTGATCCTTGTTTCTTTGGGTTGGTTTGCTCGACAGACCCATTTGTGATGGTTACTACGTAGTGGTGTATCTTAAACATGGAGATTCTAGCAACTTTGTGAGAGGGTGGTGGCTCGATTTGATTGGGGGATAATATTTGTGTCAGTATATCATCGAAGTGAATTAGAACTGTACAGCACAAACCATATGATCTTTTTTAACTCGTCGGTAG
Source organism: Humulus lupulus (assembly GCF_963169125.1). Lineage (NCBI taxonomy): Eukaryota > Viridiplantae > Streptophyta > Magnoliopsida > Rosales > Cannabaceae > Humulus > Humulus lupulus. Next base: position 57,151,607 of record NC_084796.1, on the reverse strand, counting down.
GCTAAAAAAGCTGTCGGGCAGTTAACTCATGTTCAACTTGCCAACTACTTGAAAGAAAGATCATATCAGTCCGTGCAAACCCTTCAAGCAAACGTACGTATTCATCATTTTGAGTTAATTAATATTCTCTATTTAATTTTATGTCCAACTAATTAATGCGTTATAAATCATTTAAAATTAGTGCTTATTAAATTATTTTTTCAATATCATTATCTTTGTTTTATTATTTTAAATAATATACCATGGATTCATTCGTTAGATATAAATTACAATTACTGAAATTGAAAAGGATCGTGATTTCATTGAGTTAGACGTTGGGAAGCACGCAAAGTAGTGTTGTTTGGGTTGTTTTATTTTGTATTCACAAAATAATATGTTTAGTGTGCTTTAATATTTTGTTATTGTGTAATAATATTTTATTTACGAGTGCTAAATTTTATCAAAATCTATTTTCTTGGAGATAATTTTACCTGGTATGTTTTCATAATAATAAAGTGTATACTTGATAATACATTGTATGTAGACTTTTTTTAGTCAATATAGCTTTTATTCTTTGTTGGCATTAGAAAAATATTAGATCTCCATAATTAATCAAAATTTTGGTTGATAAAAATTGGATATTAGTTGGGATCTTAGAAGGGTTTTCTAAGTTTTTTTCTTTTTAAATAAATGTTATTGGCTTTTATTTATATAGTTATTATTATTTTTGCACTATTTTGTTGGATAATTTAATAGAATTTACATAAACATTTTTTTTTAAAATGATTAAAGAAACTGACTCTTATGTATTTTGGTTTGATGGGCTAGTTAGCTTCTTGTTTTAATTATATTTTTCAGACTAATTATATATTAAATAGGCATCAATTTAATAATGAGAGGTGATGATAGGCCTAATTAAGATGATGTTGTACTTGTTACCAAATACAAAGTCACTGATTTTATTTTTCTTCCCAACTCTTGTTTTGGTCTTTGGACTACCAAACAATGTTAATATCAGAGGCTCTCTTAGTCGAACAATGGATGCTGATATGGGTCACAATGTCAATCTGTTTGAAGACAACAATTGATTGAAGTTTGACAAATGAAATACATTTTTATTAGTTATTACAATCAATACTAGGCTAACTAATGACACTAGGGAATAAATGACAAATATACAATAGGGAAATGACAAATATACAATATAGGGAAATATCATTTTTTTTTAAATCTCACGTTTATAACGGTTAATATATATATATAATTTTATTTTAAATTGGACTCCTTTATAAAAATTAATCCTTTTGGGAGATTTTACGTACTCTTAAAAAAAATGGTAAATCTCACCTAGACAAGGGAATATCATTTTAATCATTAACAAAATTTATTTTCACGACATGTGAAAGGATATAATTTTAATATGATTAATTTATAAAATATAGAGATATTTTCAACATTATTGAAAGAATGAGATACAATAAAATATAGAGATATTTTTTATAATATGATAGTAGGTTTTGCGACAAAGGGTTTTAAAATAGTATATTTTCTTAAGATAATATTATTTGTAAAATGACTCATATCGCGCTTGAGCAACATTATTTACGACAAATTTTTTATATATATGATCATTATATATGCTAAACACCCAATAATAATATAATTGAAAAACCTCTCAAAAATATATTTGATTATACAAAAGAAAAAAATTATTATTTTGCATGATAATTAAATAAAATAAGTTTTATTCTTTTACAAATTCAAATTGTAATTCTCTTTTGATTTAGATATAAGGAAAGGCAAGTGAAAAATAAAGTCTAAATAGATATCGATCCATATTAGTTTATTTTTCAATCAAAGACTCGATTAATAGTGAGACAATTAAACTCTATAATACATAAATTAGTTGAACGAGTAGTGCTATAAACCCCTATAGACTTTTCAACCAGAGACAACTCGAGGATGATTAACCCCGCATATACGTATTTTCGAAATCATTTAGCAGAAGAAAATTTCAAGTATTTATGGGACATTTTGTGACAAGATAAGAAAGAATCACCACACTCTATGCTTGGGAAAGCATCCAATTCAAAATCCAAAAGTAACATACACACTTAGGAAACAAAGTTACCTATGTGCACAACTTTAAGTTACATCCATATACATATGTAGGACAATTTTTCTATAGGGGCTTCACTTTAAGCCCTATCGATAGGGCTCTTAGTGTTTCTCGACCCGTGAACAGTTTTCGACATGACTTTTTTTTTATGACCGTATATATTGTAGCTATTTAGAGCATCCTGCAAATTTTCAGAAAATTTCGAATAGTTTACAGTATCGAAAACTAGGTTCAAACATATTGTTTTCCACGCGCATAAAAAAAATTAGTCACGCATGCAACAACATGTTTGAACCTAGTTTTCGATATTGTAAACTATTCGGAATTTTTTGAAAATTCCCAGGATGCTCTAAATAGCTACAATATACACGGTCATCAAAAAAATCACGCTGAAAACTGTTCACTGGTTGTAAACACTGAGAGCCCTACCGGTAGGACTTAAAGTGAAGCCCATATAGGAGAATTCTCCTACATATATATATATATATATATATATATTAGATACAAGTAACATGCAATTCACGTTTTTGTAGTTTTATTTATAGAATTTATTAATTATTTTTATTAAATTTATATTAATGTCATATAAAATTCAAATAAATATCATATTGTAATTAAATAATTTTTTTTAAGTTTATGTTTGTTCTAGTTTTTTAATTTAGGAGTGACAACAAGAGATTATATATTATATGTTTAATGTAATATTAAATATTATACATGAATTTTAAATTTAAGTTTCTTGCTAGTTTTAAAAAAAAAAACAATTTGTTGCTAATTGACAGTAGATTATTAAATATGTTTAATATGATATTAGTCTAATAAATAAGTTTAAGTTTATTAAAATTTTATTTAAGTTATAAAACATATGATTTTATTATTTTTAAATAATTATCATTATAAAATATCTAAAAAGTATCCTATTTTAATTTGTTTAATTATTTATTATTTTTAAATAATTATTATTGTGAAATATCTCAAAAATATCATATTTTAATTTGTTTAATTATTTTATATTTTTAAATAATTATCATTGTAAAATATCTCAAAAGTATCCTATTTTAATTTTTTTATTATTTATTTTATTTTATTTAAGTTTAAGTGATGTTTACAAACTACCGTTAAATATAAGAATATTCTGTTAAATATAAGAATATTCCGTTAAAATTAACATCAAAAAAATAAAAAACTGTTAAAACCAAGAATTTCTGTTATCTACACACTTATTATATAGAAGATATATATATATATATATGACATCTACACATAATATAAAGGAATTTACTTATTTGGTACTATGTGTTTTTGCAAAGTATCATTTTTGTACCATCTTTTTTCAATAATGCTCGTATGATACTCTTTATTTTAAAATCACACATATTTGGTATTCTGAGCTTAGATTTGATAAATAAAATTTTATCAATAATATGATCAAACTGTCATCACTTATATGTAATGAAGTAATTAAATTTGAATTTAGAACTCATATAATTGAGAGCAATTCGATTAAATTGGTAAAATTTTATTAATTAATAAATTTGAGTTTAGGATATCAAATATGTATGATATAAAAATACATGGTACCAAATGAGAATTATTGTAAACATACATGATACTAAAACGATACTCTTAAAAAATACAGAATACAAAATAGTTACCTACCCTTATTATAATCACCATATGGGGTATATATATATAGGACATAAAAAAATCGTATCGAAAATTGTTCACGCGTCGATAACACTAAATAGTCCCACTGAAAGCGCTTAAAGTGAAGCCCCAATATGAAAATTGTTATATATATATATATGTATGTGTGCGCGCGTGAGAAACTCATTAAGGTGAACATCATAAGGGTTAATTGTTTATCATTATTTAACCACCATTTACCTAGATATATAGATACATAGGTATATATATAGTTTCCAATTATAAAAGCTCTATTATAGGGTCAGATAACTAGGGCATGCATGTGATGACTACGAAGGAGAGAGGGTGTTTTGTTTGTTTGTTTTATTTAAAAAATAAAATAAAATGAATGAAAGCTAATAGAAAGGACTGATTGAGTGGCCGAAAGAAATGAAAGCAAATTAAGTAAATTTGTCTAAAGATAATCAAAAGTGGTCCAAAACCAAAAGCATCCAATTGAATGTGTAGTAAAAGCCTTGTCCCACCATCATATATTCATACATATTTGCACCCTAATTCAGGTGTAGAAAACTAGAGAGAAATCTGATCAAAAAGCTAAACCGAACTCACATGGGTTGATCTTCGAATGGAGTTGGGACCACGTACGAGCGTAGGAAAATGAACTCGGTCGCTGTCACAGCCATTAGATATAGACACTTATTATTATTATTGGACGTGCCCGCAATTAATTAGTGCTCGTCTCCTATAGTGACAATTACTGTAATTGAGGCACTAATATTTCTTTCATATAAAAAGTGTGGAGAAGACGAAAATTATTGGTTTAAACGGTTTTTTTTTGTTAACTTTAATAGAATATAAATATTTAACGCAAGATACTTTTAAAAGTTATTGATGAAAATATATATTTATTCATTATATTAATATAAATTTAAATATTATAAAATATCATTAATATAAAAATGTTTAATACAAGATTAGATATTTAATAATCTTAATTTTTATGACTTAACTAAATATATATTCATATTAAATAACTACAAACATTATAAATACATTATATATAGGTGTCGTATGTGTACAAAAAAATAAGACTATGTAACTACATAAAAAATTATAATAACATTATCTTCTACCAAGAATAAACAAGCTTATTTTTCAATTATAAATATATGATTTGAATAATATCAAAAATATTTTATATGTAGTTTACGATCTAAAATGTTATTATATATTTTTTTAAATCCTATAAATAATGTTTAGGTTTCATTTTTCTTTTAAATTGCAATGCACTTTTCTTTAGTTTTATTTATAAAATTTATTAATTATTTTTATTAAATTTGTATTATTATCATATAAATTTTAAATAAATAAATAATATTATACATAAAAATGACATAAACATATTAAATGAAATATCAAACCAAAACATTGTTTATGATTTTTCTTTTAATATATATATATAATATGATATCTTTTTTAAACATAAATAATAATTTTTTTAATAAAAATTAAGATTATGTATTATTATTGTTGACGCGGTTCTTCGCCAACAGGTAATTAAGAAAAGAAGAGAAAGGGATTAGTGCTTAAGTTGAACCGAAACAGATAAATGATCTTAGGAATGAAAAGGTGACTCAAAAATACGTTTTTTAAGTGGTTCAAAGGTTAAAATCCTTCTACTCCACTAGTCAGTATTATTGCTATATACTGGGTATTTGGTTAAAGGGTATTTCTTATAATCGAGAATCCAACCTCTATTAACTCCCAAGGTCTCCATATTTATAGGAGAAGGCACCTGGGAATTGGTAAGAAGGTCATCCCGTGACCTTCTTACCTATCATGTCAACTCTGTGACATTCATGATTAATTCCTAAACCTGACACATAAGTGTGGTCAAATCAATAGGTAAGGGGATAATGGGCCGCACGGCCCAACCCAATCGTGGGTGTCTGAACACGCACGTTCCTGCTGCGTGTCCGAGAAGTCAGGGGTATATCAGATACGTGATGTCTGATATATGCACGTTTACCTTGCGTGGTTGACTTTATAAAAGGTCTCAGCCTCCAACTCCAGCTCGTACCACGAGCTGGATGCTTACCTCGACTTGCTGCCCCCAGAGTCCAGACTCAGTCCTTGAGCAATCTTGGCAAACCCTTAGGTTACCCCGAGCTAAGGAGGTAGGACCTTACGATGGCAGCTCCGGTCTTGGGGATGTCCACGTGGTAGTCATGATTAGGCCGTATCTCAGCTCGCTAATCAGCCCGCGGGAAAATCAAGGCGTACAATTGTTTACCCAAAAATGGACTACCTGATGACGTGGCAGGATTGGTCTAAGCACGTGGTTGTTTTTAGGAAGTGTATCCTGCTCGGCCATCGACCAGAAGATTGTTAGTTTATCACACAACATACTTATGTGCGACTAGCCTGGTCTCATATATTAATTTATTTCCTTCAAATGTGCAATCTTGTAATTATGCATTAATTGTAATTTCTTTATTTACCTAGATACGCAAGTCTTAAGTGTAATTAAGGCCCATTGGCCCATTGTTATGGCAATAGTCAATCACATTTATTAAAATTGGAACCCACTATTTTAAAAAACAGTGACATGTCACTGTGTGTAATGTTTGTGTGCATATTTTGAGTGCATATGTCATTACTCATATATATATATATATATATATATATACTAATTAGAATTAATTGGGGTTGGACTTGCGTACGTGATTGATTTTGTAGCATATAGTATATAATATAAATGAAATGAATATATATTAGTGCTACTAGTTTGAGTGTTTGTAGTTAAGTTTTGGTAAAAAAGAAAGTAAATGTAGTGTATGAATTTTAAATTAATGATTTCTTGAAATGGAATAATATATCAAATATATTTGGGTTGGGACAACAGCGACCAAAGCTGCTGTTGTAGCTGCATTGATGATGTTGTGATACATATATAATCATATCACACGGGTATATTGGCAAATTGACAAAGTTTTAAAGAAATGCCTAATTGTAATCATTTTTGCAACTAGACTCTCATAATTTAGACATCTATTCAAAAATTTAGATAGGTGGTCGAAAAATTCATACAGCCGGTCAAAAATTTTAGATAATTGGTCAAAAAAATTAGACAATTAATCGAATTTTAGACAAAAGTCATTTTACAAAAAATTATCAAAAGTACACTAGAGAGTACAAAATCACTTAAAAAAATCATTTTCGCCAATTTATCTATCACGCATACATATATATGCATAGAGAAGTTTTGTAGTAGTACTGATGATGATGAACTCACATCAGAGTATCCCATACATGCATGCAGATATGGCTATGATATATATGTATATATACGCACATGCATTTGTTTGGGTTTGTATTATGGCAATTAATGTTTGCTTTTTGAATAACATATTTGGTGGTTATGCTTTTCACGTCAATCTTCTATATTAGTGCAAACACACTATCACATAACATAAACTCCTTTTCATTAATCAAAACCTTATTTTCTTTCATATTTATAGAACCTTTAACTTCTTTCTTAACAATTCTTTTTGTCTTTTTCTTTTCTTTTTATATATTAATTATATCTGTTTTCATGTCACTACAATTTTAAATTATATTATATATAATTATAATAACATTTTTTTCATGCAATTTAATTAATAATTCAATTATAGTATTAAGTTGATGGTTTCTAGCTTTATCTTGACCAGATGTAGCAGAAGAATTGAAACTTTCTAAATTTCTATTATCATCAAAATCTTTAACTAGATTATTTGCAACAATATAATCAGGGTTTTTGAAAGACATAAATAAAGCACGAATTAAGAAAGAACTATATTACGAATATTTTGTACGTGTGTCTTTAATTCTTCTATATCCTTTTTAAATAAGAGATATTGATTTGTTATTAATTGTTTAGTCTCTATTTCTACTATTTTAGGTTGTTTGTTAACGTATTCTAATAAATCTTTTATTTATTTCTTACTAGGAAATATTTCAATATTTATTAAAAAAATTTCTATTTTATTATTTGAATTAGTTATTTGTTTTTTAATATAGTCTATATTATCTAATATTTTATTTTGAAACTCTTGGTCTTTAAGACTAGGTTTAATAGTTTTATTAATCTTTATAAATTTTCTTTTTAATATTCTTATAATATAATAGATCTTATCTTGTATAAGATTTTGAGATTTAGCTAACTTATTTATCTTACAATCTTTACTAGAAATATGATAAGTATGACAGTTATTAGAAGAATCTTTACTATTGTTATCAAGTAAGCAATATTTTTTTATTATATTGTTTGTATCTGTTTTCATAAATTAATTTTATATTATTAAAAATTAATAAAAACTGGACTTCTTTTCTTTTTAAAAATTGTAAGCTTGAAAATAAATTGAGAATATTTGATACCAAAATTGTAAGCTTGAAAATTATAATAACGTTCTGATTCTGGTACCACTTTAATGAAATATGGTTTCAGAGTATTCTATATTTATATATAAGTGAAATATGTATATAATAATATATATTATATAGTTAGAAATGTCAAATATAGACTTATAATAAATGTTATGTTATAATGTTAGAGGGTTAATACGTTATATATATCAAATGTTAGTATATATATATTATATAGTTACAAATGTCAAATATAGTAGGCTTGTAATAAATATTCTGTTATTATATTATGTTAGTAGATGAATCAAGTAAATATAGTTACAAATGTCAAATATAGTAGTCTATAATAAATGTTATGTTATAATATAATGTTAGTAGCTAAATACATTGTATATATCAGATGTTAGTTATTGTAGGTTAATAATCAGTAATATTTATGACTGTCTGATTTCTACTTTTGAAAATGTCACTTTTAATACTTTCTAATAAAGTTATTTGACCAGATATAAATTTATAGCTAATACTATATTCTTCGTTTAATAACTGGATATGATGTTCTTCAAAAGCGTTTACTATATTTTGTGATAAATTATCAAATTGATTATCTAAGCTTTCTTTTAGTTCATTTATTAATATATCTATATTATTACTATCTATACTGAGTTGACATAGTTTATTGGTATATTTTTCTATGTCTCTAGGTACGTTCATAGATTCCCAGTATTTTTAGTTTATAATAACTTCTTATATATAGTTTATAATTGATTATAAAAATAGTTGTTCTTATAGATATGAAAATGAGTTGGGTTTTGAGAATAAACTTTATATTCATATGATAGTAGAGTGTGGATGGAATATTTTTACTGAAACTGCAATTCTCCTGAAAAATCTTCTTATCATGTAAATTTATTATTTTCTCATATAAAAGATGACGTATCTATGCATATTCATATCTAGGGTGAACTTCAACACAACTTTTAACAAGCCTATCAATGGCATAAACAAGTTTAATGAAGCAATGCCTAGCATCATTTCCTTCTCTTTTCTTCTTGGATTTTTAAGCTTCTTTTGAGGATCTAAGCTAAGGAAGTGAACCTTGAGGGCTTAGGATTATGTTCCACAATTGAAGGATTATGTTCCACCATTGAAGAGGGTTCTAAACTAAGCTTGAGGTAAGGTTCTAGCCATTAAAACTCTGGTTTGCTCTGTTTTTCTATTGGATTTCTAGGTTGGATAATGGGAATTGATGGCTGTTTTTGGCTAGGGTTACTTGGGTTATGATGACTAGGACTTATGTATATGGTTTTTGTGCTCATTTGGAAGTGTAAATGAGGTTTGGAAGTTGGTTTTTCATGTTGGAAATGGTGGTGTCGAAGAAGGGAAAAACCAGGGTTGAAAACCCCTGGTTGTAGCGCTACAGCGCTAGCCAAGGGTTTTCTATTCTGCCTATAGCGCTGGGGCGCTAGGGGGGTAGCGCTACAGCGCTACCTTGCTTTTACAGATTCTTATTTTGGCCATTTTTTAGGGTTTTTGGCTTAGGATTTCAATTCCTAAAGCTCAGGATCGAATCTACTCACCATTTGGGTACAACTCGGGGTGCCGGGAGTGAGGTTTAGGTCAAGACCCTTTTATTGTTGATTTTCATTAATGGAGGTTATAATTGGTTATGACTAGGTGACCGCTGAGGAATCAAAAGGTTGATCGTTCTCAATGGTCGTTCTTTTACTATTTCTGGCTCGAACCAGGCTAGCTAGGCATGTACACACGCCACTGAAGACAAGCTCGACTCATGGTTTGGTAACTATTTATGTAGTTATATATTTAACTGCTTAAATATAGTATAAATGTTTTTCCTATCTACATGAGATACCTTGAAAAGGTTGTGCCTTGACTACTGCATCATCAGCAAGAACGTGCTTTTAAGTACTAATATTGCTAGAACATACTCATTAGTATTGTTCATTGTGAATTATCAATTAATACGTGTTAAATGCTAAATTCTATAATCATTTATCCTTTTGTATATTTGTATAATTATGGAATATGGGTGATTATCTGCTTGTTCTTGGACCGTGAGGTGGCAAGAGGATTTGTTATTATTGCTTAACTAGTCGCACTGATTGTTTCAGCATAGTATAAGTGATAGAATGATTCAATGACAGAAAGATTCATCAACTGGCCAGGAAGATCAAGGCCAGAATAATAGGCAAGGTCAAGAGAATGACCAGAGTTAGATTCCACAACCAGCTCCTGATAACTGGCAGCAGTTGTTTCATGACCTGCAGGCTAGATTTTTGACGCAGGTAGAAGAAATCCGCCTCTTGAGACAACAGTAGATCCCTGCAGGAACCAGTGTACGTGAGGCACCATCTATATCGGTGCCAGCAGTTGAGCAGCTGCCAGAGGTTGGAAACAAATGGGAACCTCTTTATGAAAGGTTCAGGAAGCAGCAACCTCAAACTTTTGAAGGTAGTGCAGATCCTGCTATAGCTGAGCAGTGGATGAGCATGATTACCACCATCCTTGATTTTATGAGGGTGACTGATAATGAGAGGGTGGCCTGTGCCACATATATGTTTCGGGAGGATGCCCTAATATGGTGGGAAGTTATATCCCAGACCAGAAACATCAATGCCCTGAGTTGGGAAAAGCTTCAAACTCTGTTCAACGAGAAATACTACAATGATGCCATCAGGGCGGCAAAAGCTGAGGAGTTTATCAAGTTACTTCAGGGGAGTTTTTCAGTGACCGAGTATGCCCTGAAGTTTAATCAATTGGTAAAGTTTTCCATGGACCTGGTGCCCACTGATGGGACTAGAAGGGAGAGGTTTCTCCAGGGGCTACAGTCTAGATTAGTCTAGGATGTTCGTATCACCACTGTGGATGGAGTTACTACTTATGCACAGGTGGTGGAGAAGGCGCTCACAACTGAGAGCACAGAAAATAAGATCTAGTGGGACAATGCAACCAGAAAAGAGTTTAGGAGGACAGGTCCTCCATTTGTGGGTTCTTGTAACGCCCTACTACCTTAGAGTCGTTACTAAGTGAGTTTAAAACGTGCAATTAACTCGCTAAGCGAGGTTTTTAGAACAAAAGTGTGATTAAGCAACAAGTCAAGGCTGTAATCTTTAAAAAGTACTCTATTCCATTAAAAGTTCAAGAGTTTAACATTCGGGATCCCAAAATGAGGTTTGTAAAATATTTACAATTCAAAATAGGTTTACAGATGACTAATTATCAAAAACATAGTTTAATACAACCATTTCTCAAAATTCCCCCAACCAAAGCAGTCGGGTAGGCCAAACATGTATGCGCCGCCCCCACACTCTCCGTACTCATGGCTGGTTGACTTTCTCCTTGCCCTTACCTACAACACAGAGCACCCGTGAGCCGAAGCCCAGCAAGAAAATTCACAGCACATAACATATGCATATCATACAATCACTATAGCAGATAACTCACAATTAATCAGACAGTCCATAAGATTTAAACACATATACGGCCATGCCGTCCCAGAAGCGTTACCAAAGCCTGGGTTGTCGGTCCACACCGTAAGGATATCCCATGTATCCATTGGGGTCTCACCCTGACCATAAGCACTCCATGTGCTAGGTGTTATACCCGGCCCCACTGTCGTTCTCGGCCACTGTCGTTCTCGGCCATTGCCGTTCTCGGCCCTTCGCCGTTCTCGGCCCTTCGCCGTTCCCGGCTCCTTTGTCGTTCATTATGCTATTACCACATATAGCATTCTCAAACAGCATTCAAACATATAATAACTCATATAAAGCTACATACTAACAATATTGCAATCTAGGGCCGTGCCCTGCAACAACACTATGGGCCCATGCCCTGCTCTACGGGTGTTACAATTTTCTTACATTTATCCCGAGCTTTCCGATGCACCAAGGTCACAAGCACGGTCCTCTATCACGAGCCTCTCCAGAATCCTAGTCACAACACATATAAAACACTTTTAATACTAACCAATCCTAAAACCACTTCCCGGGACCAATCCCGTACTTTCGGGACCTCTAATTCCCTAAAGAAATGTATTGGAACCATCCCCCGAGCCCCCGGGCAAAAGCCCTAAAAATGCAATATTTGGCTGCCAAAAATAGCCTAGGGTCGCGGCATTCCCATCAAGGGCCGCGTCTCCCAGAAGCTCTCCCCTAGTCTCTCGTCGAATATCTGGATCAACCGGAACACAAATCGGTCCCTTGTACTTCAGTAAGCCCATCTCTGAGATAGAGAAGTCCTTGGTCGTTCCAGCTAGGACATTCTCTCTACGTTCAACCAATTGGGTATCCCTTCCCTGTGCTTCCTTAATCCTCTCAAGGAGCGTTGACTGAAGAGTAATGTTGGCTAACCTACCAACCACTAACTCAATACCTGCTCTGGCCATCTCCTCAGCTAGTCTGTCTGATACCTGCCTCAAACTAAACAACTGTCCTGGGCCCTTCCGGCTCAATGCATCAGCCACTACATTAGCCTTCCCAGGATGATATAGGATGTCACAATCGTAATCCTTTACCGATTCTAGCCATCGTCTTTGGTGCATATTCAAGTCTTTCTGAATAAAGAAATACTTTAAACTCTTGTGGTCAGTATATATCTCGCACTTTTCACCATACAGATAATGTCTCCAAACCTTAAGTGCGAATACCACCGCAGCTAACTCCAGATCATGCGTGGGATATCTCCGCTCATACTCCTTTAACTGCCTTGACTCATAAGCTATTACTTTCCCAGCTTGCATCAACACACATCCCAAACCATGTCTTGAAGCGTCACAGTAGACCACAAACTTCTCATTGTGTGTTGGCAGGCTCAACACTGGTGCAGTAATCAATCGCCGCTTCAACTCTTTGAAACAGTTCTCACACTGATCTGTCCACACATATTTGGTATTCTTCCTAGTCAACTCTGTAAATGGAGTAGAAATTCTGGAGAATCCCTCTACAAACCGTCGGTAGTAGCCTGCTAACCCGAGAAAACTTCTGACTTCAGAAACACTACTCGGTCTAGGCCAATCTCTCACCGCCTCTATCTTACTTGGGTCAACCAGTATCCCTTCCTTACTAACGATATGGCCCAGAAATGTAACTTGCGGTAACCAGAACTCGCACTTGCTAAACTTAGCATATAACTTGTGCTCCCTCAATCACTGTAACACCAGGCGCAGATGACGCTCATGCTCCATCTCTGACTGGGAGTATACTAGTATATCATCGATAAATACAATCACGAACTTATCCAGGTAGTCCTTGAAAATTCTATTCATCATATCCATAAAAGCTGCTGGAGCATTAGTTAATCCAATGGACATAACCAGAAATTCATAATGCCCATACCTTGTCTGAAAAGCTGTCTTCGGTATGTCCTCCTCTTTAATTCTCAACTGATGATAGCTTGACTGAAGATCGATCTTTGAAAACATCGTACTCCCGTGAAGCTGATCAAATAAATCATCAATCCTAGGCAGTGGATACTTATTCTTAATGGTCAGCTTATTCAACTCCCTGTAATCAATGCACATCCTAAGCGACCCATCCTTTTTCTTAACAAATAGCACTGGAGCACCCCATGGCGAGAAACTCGGTCTAATAAACCCCAAATCTAGTAACTCCTGTAACTGAATCTTCAATTCTTTTAACTCTGTCGGAGCCATTCTATAGGGTGCCCTGGAAACTGGCTCCACCCCTGGTGCCAACTCTATGACGAACTCAATCTCCGGCTGTGGCGGCAACCCCAACAAGTCCGCTGGAAATAAGTCTGGAAACTCACACACCAATCTGGTTTCATTCGGTCTCACTGTCACCACCTTAGAGGTATCTACAACACTCGCTAGGAATCCTATGCAACCTTCCTTCATCAGGTCTTTAGCCTTCAGTGCTGAGATCATAGGCACTCGTGGTCCATTCACCGTCCCCACAAACACAAAAGGTACCCCACCTTCTGGTTCAAAAGTCACCATACGCCGCTTGCAATCAATCGTCGCTCCATACCTCGTTAACCAATCCATTCCTAATATCATATCAAAGTCATCCATGTCTAATTCAACCAAATCAACAAACAATTCTCTACCATCTATTTCTACTGGTAATGCTCTAACCCATTTCCTAGAGACTACCAGTTCTCCTGTTGGCAACAAAGTCTGAAAACCCCTAGCATACACAATACTAGGTCTACAAAGTTGGTCTATCACCCTAGCAGATACAAATGAGTGGGTAGCCCCTGAAGCAATCAATGCAGTATACAAAGAACCAGCGCTAGAGATCTGACCTGTCACAACTGAGGGACTAGCCTCCGCCTCAGTCTGAGTCAAAGCGAATACCCTGGCAAGAGCGAGACTGTCTCCCTGCTTTGGCTCTTCTTTCTTAACTTGTGGGCAGTCTTTCTTCAGATGGTTGGCACTCCCACAGATAAAACATGCCCTAATCTGGCACTCACCCTGATGTCGTTGCCTTCATCGAGGACACACTGGAAAACTCCTCCAGTTGTCACCTCTGCCCTGGCGACCACCAACAGAACCTCGTACCCTCCTATCAGAACTAGGAGGAACAAATGAATCTGGAACCCTTCTTTTCTGCTCACTGGGGCCACTGCCCTGACTAGATCCAACAAAAGGAGGCACCGTCCTCCTGGCATCGCGCCTAACAACACTGTCCTTCCATATCTGATCCTCAGCCCTCTCTGCAGTAAGGGCCTTATCCACAGCTTGAGCATAAGTAGTGGTCTCTGGAATCAACGTAATAGTCACATCACGGGCGATCATCACATTTAACCCCCGTATAAATCTATCTCTCCTGGTCACATCCGTCGGCACTAAGTCTGGTGCAAACTTCGCCAGTCTGTCGAATCTCAGGGCATACTCAGTAACTGATAACCTATTCTGAGTTAGGTTGATAAACTCATCAACCTTCGCAGCTCGAACTGCTATGCTGTAGTATTTCTCATTAAAGATACCCTTAAATTCTTCCCATGTCATGACTGCAACATTCCTTCGCTGACTCACTACATCCCACCAGATGCGGGCATCCTCCCTAAGCATGTAGCTAGCACAAGCTACCCTTTCATTTCCTTTGACCCTCATAAAGTCTATGATCAAGGAAATCATATTCATCCACTGCTCGGCCCGCAGTGGGTTTGATCCACCCTCAAAGGTAGGAGGTTGTTGCTTCCTGAATCTTTCGTACAAGGGTTCCCACCTGTTCTCAATCACAGGATGAACCGGCACTGGCGCCACATTCTGTTGTATTGGTAACCCTGTGACCTATGAAGGGGCCTATTGCCTCATCTGACGAAGTTCTTCCGCTGTTCTCTGCAATCTAGCCTCCATTTCGGCTAATATCTGTTGCCAGTTCTGTGGGGCAGGTGGAGGGTCCTGACCCTGATTGTCATCCTCGGCCCGACTGTCACGGAGTCTAGATGATTGCCAAGGCATTATAACTATATGCCTGCAATCAGTGACATCGCTCATCAAGCATGATAACAAGATCCAATCCCGCCTCTCATTCTCAACAACAAACCAAGATCAACAACCCAAATAACATACAGATAACATATAGCACACAACGGGCCTTGCCCTGGCATCATGCATATGTTATCTCATTCATCATGCTCTTTATAAACTAAGCAGGCAAACAAGGCATTCAAACACATATTCAAGTATATTAACCAACCATACCAATCAACCCTGAGTCGAGCTTTTCAATGGCAGCGTGCGTACATGTTCGGTCAATCTCCAGAACCAATAAACCTTGGCTCGCTCTGATACCAAGTTGTAACGCCCTACTACCTTAGAGTCGTTACTAAGTGAGTTTAAAACGTGCAATTAACTCATTAAGCGAGTTTTTTGGAACAAAAGTATGATTAAGCAACAAGTCAAGGCTGTAATCTTTAAAAAAGTACTCTATTCCATTAAAAGTTCAAGAGTTTAATATTCGGGATCCCAAAATGAGGTTTGTAAAATATTTACAATTCAAAATAGGTTTACAGATGACTAATTATCAAAAACATAGTTTAATACAGCCATTTCTCAAAATGCCCCCAACCAAAGCAGTCGGACAGGCCAAACATGTACGCGCCGCCCCCACGCTCTCCGTACTCATGGCTTGTTGACTTTCTCCTTGCCCTTACCTGAAACACAGAGCACCCGTGAGCTGAAGCCCAGCAAGAAAATTCATAGCACATAACATATGCATATCATACAATCACTATAGCAGATAACTGACAGTTAATCAAACAGTCAATAAGATTTAAACACATATACGACCATGTCGTCCCAGAAGCGTTACCAAAGCCTGGGTTGTCGGTCCACACCGTAAGGATATCTCATGTATCCATTGGGGTCTCACCCTGACCATAAGCACTCCATGTGCTAGGTGTTATACCCGGCCCAACTGCCGTTCTCGGCCCTTCGCCGTTCCCGGCTCCTTTGTCGTTCATTATGCTATTACCACATATAGCATTCTCAAACAACATTCAAACATATAATAACTCATATAAAGCTACATCCTAACAATATTTCAAACTAGGTCCGTGCCCTGCAACAACACTATGGGCCCATGCCCTGCTCTATGGGTGTTACAGTTTTCTTACCTTTATCCCGAGCTTTCCGATGCACCAAGGTCACAAGCACGGTCCTCTATCACGAGCCTCTCCAGAATCCTAGTCACAACACCTATAAAACACTTTTAATACTAACCAATCCCAAAACCACTTCCCGGGTCCAATCCCGTACTTTCGGGACCTCTAATTCCCTAAAACAATGTATTGGAACCATCCCCCGAGCCCCCGGGCAAAAGCCCTAAAAATGCAATATTTGGCTGCCAAAAATAGCCTAGGGCTGCAGCATTCCAGAAGCTCTCCCCTAATCCTGATGCATGCTTGCGCCGCGGCACCAAAGAACAGGGTCGCAACGCCCCTATGCGAACCCAGAATTCTGGGTTTTCCCCTGCATTTTTCCCGAGCCAAAACAACTCCAATTCAACCCAAATAAGTACCTAAGCCCCAAAATCAATTTAAAACCCCAAATGAACCCTTTAACAACCTATAAACATCAAAAACAAACTCAATTACACAATCACACTCAAAATCCATTCTTGAGTTTGAAATTCCTGAAACTTATACCATGGCTTCCAAGACTTAAACTAGAGCTTGAAAAATATAAATCATGCCTCTAAAATCTTAAACCACGTCAGATACAAAAATTAAACATGCTAAGGATTCTTACCTCAATCAAAACTCAGCTTGAACTCCTCTCAATTCCAGCCTCCAACCTCTTTCCTCTTGATTATCCTAACTGAATTTCCAAGTAAAACCAGCCATATTTCCTTTAGGTTCCCACACTCAATCTCTGAAAATTCAGACTTAAATTTAACAAAAACAGAGCACAATTCTTACCTTTGAACAATCCTAGCTTAAATCTGGCTTTAGTTGCCTCAAACTCCTTTGAATTTCCTCCTAGGTTTCAAGTTCCAGCCTTCCTTCTTGCTTCCCTTTCTTTCTAGCCTTTTCTTCCAATTTTCAGCTTAAACCAATATATGACCAAATGCTATACGTGAACCACCCTTCCCTTCAGCTCAAACTTATCTATCCTTAGCCAATTGACCATTCTACCCTTCCCTAGAAATTCTCTCCTAACTAAACCTCAAGGGCACTCTTGTCCTTTCACCTATATTACAATTCTACCATTTTTCCATCTGAACTTGTTACTCTCAATAGTTACTAATGGTTACGCAGGTTACTCAATCGCCATTAACCATTAACCACTAATTCTCAAATTACAAAATTCCCAAAGTACCCCTAGGCTCCTCCCGAGCCAGGTATAAAATCCTGTTGTGACTTTAAATTAACTAGCTCCCTAGGACCGTCTTGGCACGTGCATCACATTAATATCACCACACTCACATGGTACAAATCACATATTACAATTATCACATGTATGCCCTCAGCGAACTAAGATTACCAATTTACCCCTAACATACAAACGGGGTCCACATGCATATTTATACCACCTAAACATGCATTCTAATCACATATTCATTCAAATTCATATATTATCATGTTAATTCACTTATTTCCCTCCAGGCACGCTAATCGAGGTCCTAAACCTTATTAGCAACTCGGGGTGTTATAGTTCTGGTAGGGATGAAAGCCCGAGTGATCAGAAGAGGAAGGTTCCTAACACCTTCCCAGCTCCAGATATTACAATGGGTCATCAGGGTGGCAGTGAGGCCTAGAAGACTTATCCAGAGTGCCCTAGGTGCAAGAGACACCATCTGGGAGAGTGTAGGGCAAATGCCTGCTTTTTATGTGGGGCAGTGGGTCATTTTAAGAAATATTGCCCAAAAGCAAGAAAGGAAGAACCCAGGAAAGCGGACAACTCGGCCCCAGCTCGATTGTTCGCATTGACACAAGCAGAAGTTGTGGCTTTACCCTCAGTAGTTACAGGTTAACTTCTTAGTGCTGGAGCCCCTTATACTGTTTTGATTGATTCTAATGCTACACATTCTTTTGTTGCTAGTATAATTATTGATAGACCATGTAGACCCTGTGATTATTATCTTGTGGGGTTTGGAACCTTATTACCCACAAGGGAGTTAGTAGTATCCAGGAGATGGGTCAGATCTTTGCCAGTGACAGTGGAGGGCAGAGAGTTGTCAGTGGATTTGATAGAGTTAGTTATGACTGACTTTGATATGATTCTAGGGATGGACTAGTTAGTGAAGTATGGGGCAACCATTGATTGCAGAAGGAAGATGGTCACCTTTGAGCCTGAAGGTGAGGATCCTTTTGTGTTTGTTGGCACTGTGCATGGACCCCGCATACCTATGATTTCTGTTTTGAGGGTTAGAGATCTATTGCAAGAAGGTTGCATTGGATTCTTAGCCAGTGTGGTTGACACCACTCAGGTCATGTCAGTTAGACCAGAAGAGACTAGACTAGTCTGTGAATTCCTAGACGTGTTTCCAGAAGATTTACCAGGATTGTCACCACACAGAGAGATTGAGTTTGTGATAGAACTGGCACCAGGGATGGAGCCAGTGTCTAGAGCACCTCACAGAATGGCGCCAACTAAGTTGAAAGAATTGAAAGGACAGTTTCAAGAGCTGTTGGATGTGGGTTTTATCAGACCTAGTTTCTCACCTTGAGGGGTGCGCCAATTTTGTTTGTAAAGAAGAAAGATTGTTCTCTGAGGATTTGCATTGATTATAGAGAACTGAATAAGTTAACAATTAAGAATAAGTATCCTTTGCCAAGGATAGATGATATGTTTGATCAGTTGCAAGGAAAAAGGGTATTCTCAAAGACAGACCTTCGTTCTGGATATCATCAGTTGAGGGTCAAGGAGGGAGACATACCAAAGACTGCTT
Organism: Humulus lupulus; assembly: GCF_963169125.1. NCBI lineage: Eukaryota > Viridiplantae > Streptophyta > Magnoliopsida > Rosales > Cannabaceae > Humulus > Humulus lupulus. Next base: position 57,132,077 of record NC_084796.1, on the reverse strand, counting down.
CTTCGAACTAGATATGGGCATTATGAGTTTTTAGTCATGTCTTTTGGATTGACTAATGCCCCAACTGCTTTTATGGATTTGATGAACAGAGTGTTCAAGGATTATCTGGACCAGTTTGTGATTGTCTTCATCGATGATATCCTGGTTTATTCTCAGTCAAAGTCAGAACATGAGCAAAATTTGAGATTTATTCTACAGAGTCTGAGGGAACACAGATTGTTTGCCAATTTCAAGAAATGTGAGTTCTGGTTATCTCATGTATCTTTTCTTGGGCACATTGTCAGTAAGGAGGAGATTAAGGTAGATCCAGCCAAGATAGAGGTAGTCAGAGATTGGCCAAGACCAAAGAATACTTCTAAGGTTAGAAGTTTCCTTGGATTGGCAGGTTATTACAGGCATTTCATGGAAGGGTTCTCTAAGATTACTACTTCATTGACTGAGCTGGCACACAAGAACCAAAAGTTTGTGTGGTTAAGCAGGTGTGAGAACAGCTTCCAGGAACTGAAGCAGAGGTTGATTATAGCTCCAGTTCTGATTCTCCCAACAGATCAGGAGAAGTTTGTGATATACTGCGATGCTTCACATCAAGGTTTGGGCTGTGTTTTGATGCAGGCAGGAAAGGTGAATGCTTATGCCTCACGTCAACTGAAGGAGTATGAACAGAGATATCCCACCCATGATTTAGAGTTGGCGGCTATGGTCTTTTCTTTAAAGGTATGGAGGCATTACCTTTATAGGGAGAAGTGTGAGATCTACACTGACCACAAGAGCCTGAAGTACTTCTTCACATAGAAAGATTTGAATATGAGACAAAGGCATTGGCTGGAGTTAGTAAAAGATTATGAATGTGAGATTTTGTATCATCCAGGAAAGGCCAACGTGGTGGCTGATGCTTTGAGCCGAAAGGGTCCGGGACAAATTTATGGTGCGAGGCTGATAGCAAGAGAATTAGCAGATGATATGACCAGAGCTGATATAGAGTTGCTGGTGGGCCAATTGGCCAATATTATGCTATAGTCTACACTGTTGGAAAGAATAAAGGATGGTCGGTCTGATGATCCACAGCTGATCAAGTTCAGAGAGGATGTTTTGGCTGGAGTATCTAGAGATTATATAGTGTCTGATTTGGGCTTGTTGAGATACAAGGGTCGGATATGTGTTCCATTAGACACTGCTATGAGACGAGAGATTCTGAATGAATCTCACACTACACCTTACTCTTTGCATCCAGGCACCACGAAGATGTATCAGGATGTGAGATCGTTGTATTGGTGGTCGGGGATGAAGAAGGATGTAGCAGAGTATGTGGCTAAGTACTTGACATGTCAACAGGTTAAGGTCGAGCATCAGAGTCTGGAAGGGATATTACAGCCTCTGGATATCCTAGAGTGTAAATGGGAGGACATCACGATCTTGATTACCCAGGACTGTTGGTCAACATGATTCTGTTTGGGTTATTGTGGATCAATATACCAAGTCAGCTCACTTCTTACCAGTGAGGACTACTTATACAGTTGACGAGTATGCAGATCTCTATGTGAGAGAGATCTTGCATCTCCATGGGGCACCGATGTCGATTATGTCAGATCGGGATCCCGCTTTTACTTCTAAGTTCTAGGGGAGTTTACAAAAGGCCATGGGGACACAGTTGAAGTTTAATAATTCTTATCATCCTCAGACAGATGGATAATCTGAGAGGATGATTCGGATATTAGAGGACATGCTGCGAGCATGTGTGCTGGACTTTGGTGGATCCTGGAGTAAGTATCTACCTTTAAAAGAGTTTTCCTATAACAACAGTTTTCATTCGACCATTGGGCTATCACCTTATGAGATGCTATATGGTAGGAAATGCAGATCTCCCATTCATTGGGATGAGATAGGAGAAAGGAGATACTTGGGTCCTGAAGCAGTTCAGAGGACCAATGAGGCCATTGAGAAGATTAGAGCTTAGATGCTCGCTTCTCAAAGTAGACAGAAAAGTTATGCGGATCCCAAGCGCAGGAACGTGGAGTTCCAGGTGGGAGACTATGTCTTCCTTAGTGTCTTGCCATGGAAATGGATGAGAAGATTTGAGAAAAAGAGCAAGCTGAGCCCTATATTTGTAGGTCCATTTGAGATCCTGGAGAGGATTGGTCAGGTGAATTACAGGTTGGCCTTACGACCGGCATTGTCAGCCATGCATAACGTGTTTCATGTTTCAGCTCTTTGGAGGTATGTATCTGATGTGACCCATGTCTTGAGTTATGAAGATCTGGAGCTTGAGGTAGATCTCTCCTATGAGGAACAACCAATCCAGATACTTGACAGAAAGGACAAGGTCCTCAGGAATAAGACGATACCTTTGGTTTAGGTATTGTGGAGGAACATCAAGGTCGAGGAAGCGACCTGGGAGTTGGAGTCAGACATGCAGAGTTAGTATCCCGAGCTGTTCAGGTAAATTTCAAGGACAAAATTTCTGTAAGGAGGGGATAGTAGTAATGCCCTAAAATCCCTAATGAGGTTTAATGGCTGGATTAGTAGGCCGGGAGGTCCATGATTGATTTATTATGCCATTAATTGATTATGTGCATGTTTATGTGAATTATATTATAATATGATGTTAAATGCATGCATGTGGGTCCACATTTCATAATAGGGGCATTTTGGGAATCTGGCCCGTTGAGGGCATAATTGTATATCTCTATGCATGTTGGTGAATCATTGATGAGGCCACATTATAATGTGGATTTGTTCGAGCCATTCGGCATGAGATGATCTTTGAGTGCAAGTTAGCAGTTTGGTCATAACGGGATTAAGTTCGGGGCTCGGGGTGAGTCTCGGGGTAATTTGGTGATTAGAACGTTACTGGGAATTAAAAGGTAATGGAATATGATTTATTGGTATTTCTGAATATTGGAATAACGGGAATTGGAGGGTGTTAATTAAGATTAAGGAAAAAGGCAGGAAAGAGGATTTTACCCTCGGAGGCTGTTTAGAGTTTTAATTAGGCTTAGGGGCAATAAGGACTTTTCACCCTAAGGATATATATTAGCCATTGAAGGCAGTAGAACCTTGTCAAAATAGAGTAAGCTTCTTCTCTCCCGTACATCATTTCCTTTTCTTTTCTTCTTGGATTTTGAGCGTCTTTTGAGGATCTAAGCTAAGGAAGTGAACCTTGAGGGCTTAGGATTGTGTTCCACCATTGAAGAGGGTTCTAAACTGAGTTTAAGGTAAGGTTCTAGCCATTATAACTCTGGTTTTCTCTGTTTTTCTATTGGATTTCAGCTTGGATTTCTAGGTTGGATAATGGGAATTGATGGGAGTTTTTGGCTAGGGTTACTTGGGTTATAATGCCAAGGACTTATGTATATGGTTTTTGGGTTCATTTGGGATTCTAAATGACATTTGGAAGCTGGTTTTTCATGTTGGAAATGGTGGTGTCGAAGGAAGGAAAAACCAGGGCTGAAAACCCTTGGTTGTAGCGCTACAACGCCCATCTAGGAGCGCTACAGCGCTAGCCAGGGGTTTTCAATTCTGACTATAGCGCTGGGGCTCTAGGGGGGTAGCTCTACAGCGCTACCTTACTTTTCCAGATTCTTATTTTGGGCATTTTTTAGGGCTTTTGGCTCAGGGTTTCAATTCCTAAAGCTCAAGATCGAATTTACTCACTGTTTGGGTACAATTCGGGGTGTCGGGAGTGAGGTTTAGGTCAAGACCCTTTTATTGTTGATTTTCATTAATGGAGGTTATAATTGGTTATGACTAGGTGACCACTAAGGAATCAAAAGGTTGATCGTTCTCAAGGGTCGTTCTTTTACTATTTCTGGCTCGAACCAGAGGTAAGAAAACTGCACCCCATATGTGACATGCATGGTTATTATTGAGGCATGTTGAGTGTTTAAATGTGGACATTGATTGCATATCAAATGCTTAGCAAATTATGCTTACTTGTGAATGGCACTGACTCATTAGTCAGAATCGGCAATGGTGTCAGTAGTAACTGTGAAGTTGTGACTCATTAGTCAAGTTTGGCAGTAGTACTGAGCACTGGTCGTTTGATATTGACACATAAGTCAAGAACGGTCTTAGCGTGCTTAACGCAAGTCGATAAAGATTAGATCTAATCAACATCAGCATTGAATGACTCATCATGATCATTAATGCCGGACCGACCTCAAGTTCGATGAAAACTAAAAGCACTTGTATAGTCTCATGACTAGTCACTTAGAGTCAGGACCAGAAGGTCCAAGTGACTGCATCGTCACATGGCTATGGGTGCTGAGCCCACGCTAGTGACTTTCTCATTAGTCACTCATCTGTTTAAGCTAGTGACTTACTCATCAGTCACTCATCTGGTTTAAGTTAGTGACTTGCTCATCAGTCACTCATCTGATTAGGGCTACAAACCCTAGCAAGGTTGCCAAAACCTTGAGGTGATATTCACTCATCTATTCAGGGCTATGAGCTCTATATGATTATCATGATCATCACTTGATATTATATACATGCAGTAATGAGTTTTCTTGCTGAGCCTTCGCTCACGGGTGCTATGTGGTGCAAGTAAAAGGAAAAAAAAGCTCACCCATCCTTGAGTGGAGAGCTTAGGTGGCGATGTGTACATATGTGCTCGCTTGACCACCACGACCAAGGAGTTTCTCGGAGGAACTAGGGGTTAACCCTATTTTTGCCACTTAGGTCGGCAGGTTGTAACTTTTGCACTGTAATGACCATTTTGAATTGTACATAACTTGTAAACGCTTTTATGGGCCCATGAACAGTTTTATGTTTTAAATAAAATATATCCTTTCCTTTTTGATTGAGTTTCTCACCTTAGCCTATTAATAACACCTAGATGCACGTTTATAAACAAATGACTCGATTAGTGAGTTAAGCACGGCTCAAAGCTCACAGTAACGGTCTTGGAGTAACTAGGGTGTTACAATTATGGTCTTACATAAGGGTATGAGGCGATGCTTCCCATAGAGGTGACTCCACCGTCTCACAAGCGCACAACATACGACCAGGATGGTAATCACCAGCTATTAGCTGAATCCTTGGACCTAATTGAAGAAATATGCGAAAAGTCCAACATACGCCTGGCTGCCCATCAGCAAAAAGTTGCCCGGTACTTCAATTCTAGAGTTAAGGAACAAAAATTTGACGTAGGAGACCTAGTCTTATGAAGAATATTCCCAGAAACTTGAGATTCTTTGGCAGGATTACTAGGGCCAAGCTAGGAAGGCCCCTACCAAGTCACGGAGATAATATTGTCTGGCACATACAAGCTAGCACGATATTACCAAGATCTCTAGTTAGTACATGTCCCCCGTTACTGGAATGGGGAACACCTAAGGAAGTACTACCAATAAAGATAACTTTTAAGTGATCGTTGATTGGCTGGTACAGGCACGAACTGCCCATACCACCGAACAACTCAATTTAGCTGTATTAATTATGCACAGACACGATTTTCCCATTTATTGTAATAATTAATATTTATGAATGTAAGCTACGATTGTAGTGACGCAGCTTGCATGGTTAATTTTTAACTAATAAGACACGATTTTTGTCCATTTTTACAAGCCTTACTTTTACAATGATTATCGTGCTAACTAGTGATTTATTTCACAGATTGTCGACAGTGTATGAAACCTTTATAGGTTTTGGCAAACCCAAGTGGTCATGAACAGGTTATTATGAGCAACTCTAGTCAGTTAGCAAGTGACCAAGAGGATAACCCAAGAGTTATGAATCCTGCTTGGTCATTTGGGGGGCACCATAGTCATACATGGACAAGCAGAGGAAAAAGCGTGTAATTAAAAGGACTTAAACATTAATTTTTATTAATGTTAAAGTGCGTGCGCGTTGCTCGGTATGTACCAAGAAACAAAAAGAGCCATAAAATAATTTCTGTAGATAGGGTTGAACAGGTTTTGTTTACAACTCATTTGAAAAAATTGAACAGCTCCGATTTATAGAGCCATATAGCTCCAAACAAAGTCGCACAGCTCCAAATAGAGCTGCACAACTCCAAATAGAGCTGCATAGCTCCAAAATTTCTCTGATTTATAGACAAGGAAGATACCCACTCTCCTACAAGGCATTAATGGAACCTCCCATTCAATAGCCCATTCAACTGCTGCAGGCACGTCCCTCCAGTCACATCTCCTCAACCGCCGCACATGTCAGCCCACTCTTCGATGACTGCCCAATCGTCGGTACAACTATTAAGAGAAGCCATCATGGCAGTTTATGGTATCAAAAAGAGGCGGGAAAAAGTGAAAAGTCATTTCTTGGAAACTTGAAAAAATACAAAGGCTATTAACTATACCAGATGCTAAGCCACGTAGCAAAGAGCATATACCCCTGACCAGGCTGGACGGGATGGTCCCCAGAAGAAAGTTTCCATGCTGCTTAGCACCATTGCAAACTTGGGGGGCGAATGTTATCCCAAAAATTTGCATATCTGACGTGGCACTAAACTTGGACATGTGGAGCAGTCTGGAGAGACCCCCCGACAGGTTGGTCGGTGTATACCTGCAGGGTATATGACAAGTTACTGCTTGACATACTATCTCTAGAGGCTCAGTTGCTCGGCAGGACCACCAAAAAACTTGCTGGTCTGTACGACAGGCAGACTAGTTGGAATACACTTGAAAAATGAATAACAGTCACTGCTCGGTACGCTTTCCAGGAGAGTAGCTGGTCGGTATGACGAACAAACATACCTGCTTGGATGAAAGCAGTTACACTCTCTGTTAGCACTCCGAAAGAATCGCCCAACCACCCGCAAAGAGCGCCTAACAGCCCTGAAGACTAGGTCAAACCTCCTAACAAATAGGATAGCAACCACTTGCGAGAAGAAATAGATATTTCCCCGTCAGATATGCTTAGGAGAAACCCTTGGGCGAGAGGGACAGTATAAATACAAACTCCCCACCACAGTGGAGGGGAACAGACACACAAAAATAGACTACCAACTAGCTCCAGAAACATACCGAGCCGCCTGGCTTGGTACTTAGCAGCGATTCTTCTTTATTGTATTGTCTTTTACACATAGAAATCCACTTGTAATCCCTTATAATCTTGTGTAAACCTTCAAGATTAATACAAATCTAAGAGGAAGTAGGTCATTACTAATCTTTGGGGTCAAACCTCTATAAATCCTGGTGTTCTTTATTATTTATTGCTCATTATTACTAGATTCTTGGCTCATTTATTATTCATTGATTGTCTAATTGAAATTTCTCAAATTAATTATTTTGACTCCACGCCAGTTGGCTAAAAAACCAGTCAACGAATTCCTACCAAATTCAGGCATCCTCCCAAAACATGTATGTGGCACAAGCCACCCTCTCATTACCAGATACCCTCATAAAGTCAAGGATGGTGGTAACCATGCTCATCCATTGCTCAGCCTTAGTTGGATCTGCACTGCCCTCAAAAATTGGAGGTTGCTATTTTATGAAGCTTTCATAAAGAGGTTCCCATTTACTTCCAGCCTCTGGCTGCTGCTCAACTGATGGCACCGCTACAGGTGGTGCCTCTGGTAGAATGTTCCCTGCAAGAACCTACTATTGTCTCAGGAGGCGGATTTCTTCTTCCTGCCTCATAACTCTGGCATGTAAATCAGTAAATAACTCCTGCCAGTTATTAGGAACTAGCTGAGGGATTTGATTCTGGTCATTCTCCTGACCCTGTCTGTCTTTCTGGCCCTGCTCTTCTTGGCTAGCTGATGAATCTATCTGCCTTGGAAGCATATTATCAACTCAAACCTTGCTGCAATAGTCAATGCGGCTAGTTAGGTAGTGATAACTAAACCTATTGTCGCCTCACGGTCCAAGATCAAGCAGATATTCATCCATGTTCCACAATCATACAGATAAACATGTTGATTCATGATTATAACATTTATCATTTAGTAATTAATAATTCAATGATTAACAATACTAATAAGCATGTTATAGCAATATCAATACTAATAAGCACGTTCTTGCTTATCGTGCAGCAGTCAAGGCCCAGCCTTATTAATGTATCTCATGTAGACAGGTAAAACATTTATATAGTTACCAAACCATGAGTCGAGCTTGTCTTCAGTGGCTAGTGTACATGCCCAGCCAGTCTACAAGAACCCTAAACCTTGGCATGCTCTGATACCAAGTTGTAACGCCCTGGTTACTCTAAGACCATTACGGTGGACTTTAAACAGTGCCTAACTCGCTGAAATAGTCATTTGATTATAAACTTGCATCTAAGTGTCATTAATAGGTCAGGGTGAAAATCTTGATTAAAATGAATGGATATATTTTATTTACAAAATTAAACTGTACATGGGCCCATAAAAGTGCGTACAAAGTTATTTACAATCCAAAATGGTCATTACAGTGTAAAAATTACAACCCACCGACCTAAGCGGCAAAAATAGGGTTAACCCCTAGTTCCTCTGAGAAACACCTTGGTCCTGGTGGTCAAGCAACCGCATATGTACACATCGCCACCTAAGCTCTCCACTCAAGGTTGGATGAGCTTTTCTTTCCCTTTACTTGCACCATATAGCACCCGTGAGCCGAAGCTTAATAAGAAAACTTATTACTGCATGTATGTAATATCAATAAATGATTCTGGTAATCATTCTGGAGCTTACAACCCTAATCGGATAGTGAGTCACACTTTGGGGCTCCTCACCCTAATCAGATAAGTGATTATTAAGTCATACTTTGAATATATGACTAATAAGTCTATCTCTGGATAGATGACTAATAAGTCTATCTTTGAATAGATGACTGATAAGTTTTTCTCTAGGGCTCTGCACCCTAAGCCATGTGACATTCAGTCACATGAGCCTTTTTGGCCCTGACTCTACATAACTAGCCTTTAGACTAGACAAGCACTTTTAGTTTTCATTGAACTTGGGGTCAGTCAAGCATTTCATGCTCATATTGATTAGATCTAATCATTTCGGCCTGTGTTAAACACATTAATGCCATTCTTGATTCTTAAGCCAATACCATACGATCGGTGCTCAGTATCACCGCTGAACATGACTGATAAGTCACAGCTTCATGATCAATACTAAACACCATTGTCATTCTCTGAGTAATAAGTCAGTACCATACACAGATAAGCAAAGCTACTATGCATTTACTATGCAATTAACGTCAATATATATAGAGCACTCAACATGCTACATCAATAACCATGCATGTCACATACTGGGTACATTTTTCTTACCTCTGGTTCGAGAGTGAAATAATAAAAGAACAATCTTTGAGGACGATTGGTCCTTAAGTCCCTTAGCAGCCACCTAGTCATAACCAAATATGAAATCCCATCAATAAAAATAAATAATAAAAGGTTCATGGTCTAAGCCCCACTCCCGAGGCCTCGAATCGTACTAAAACGGTTAGTAGATTCGATCTCGAGCCTTAGGAAATGAGACCTTGAGCCTAAACCCTTGAAAAAACCCCTCTTGGCACAAAAAGAAGGGGTGGCCACGACATGGCCTAATGAGTCGTAGTGCGCCCCCAAGACAAAGAGCATTTGTCTAGGGTACCAGGGGCGGGCCGCGACTTGGCCTAGTGGGTTGCGGTGTGCCTGCTTAACAGAGCCCAGGGAAGGCTTTGGATTGGGTCCAAGTCGCGACTTGACCCAGCGAACCCAGCTCCCCTGCCCATTTTCTCAATTCAAACAAGCACAAAACTTCATCAATTAAAACCCAAAATCTCAACCAAACATTACCACAACGTATCCAGTGTTCAACAACCAATACCCATCCTTTGAACAATTCAAAACTACACCAAATAACCACTTCAATAATCAAAACTCTCAAACTTTAAACTATCCTTAAAACAGAGCAAAAACCATAAACTATGACTGGAATCTTACCTTAAACACAGGTTTGAACCCCCCTTCAATGGCGGATCACTAGCCTAAACCCTCAAGCTTTGATACCCTAGCTTTAATCCTCAATCTTACTCTAGCCCTGTTTTGAGAGAAGAAGAAAGAAGCCCTATTTTGCCTTAAGCCTTTCTACAACCCTCTAGATTTAAACATATCCCATGGTCAAAAGACCAAAATGCCCCTAAGCCTAATTAACTCCTATACAGCAACCCCAAGGGCAAAACAGTCATTTTCCGCTTAATCCGCTAATCATAATTAATGTCCTCCAATTCCCGTTATTCCCAATATTCTTAAATAATAATTAAATCATAACCCATTACCCGTTCATTCCCGGTAATGTACTAAAAATTAAATTACCCCAGACTTACCCCGAGCCTGGAAATTATTCTCGTTATGACCAAACTGCTAACTCGCGTGCTAGGATTTTCTCATGCTGAATAGCTTGGACATATCCACATTATAATGTGGTCTCTTCTATAAATCATAAACATGCACATAAATATACAGGTATGCAATTATCATCACATAATCATGCATTTAATCACGTAATAATTGCATAATATTATGGCCCTCCTGGCCCCCTAATCCAAGCATAAACCACATTAGGGAATTTGGGACATTACGGGCTCACGCCACCTCGATGTTAAACTCGCCAGGTAGCTTTTTAATGACTCTCCCGGGAATTGTCTGACATTGGTCAAGGTCGAGGCCTCGGGCCTGCCGCCTACCATGGTGTTGAATTGTTTTTTAAACTCCTTTGACAATTTATCCCAAGATGAGATCGAATGTCTTCTGAGTTTATTGAACCAGTTTTTTGCTGGTCTTGTCAAAGTAGTTGGAAATAACATGTATCTGAGCTCGTAGCCAACATTACTGGCTCACATGATGCAGTTAAATGTTCTGAGATGGTTGTACGGGTCTGAGTTCCCATCGAAAGGAGCTCCATGGGGTATCTTGAACCCATAAGGGAATGGTGTGTTTGAGATATGCGGAGCAAAAGGCTCGAGCTCCTCATCGGAGTCATCGGCCTTCTCCTTGTTTCTTTCATCTTGAAGGAGCCTGAACGCTCTTTCAAGCTAGTTAATTCTCTCCTTGACCAAGTCCACTGGAGGTTGAGCTTGTGCTTGGGGTACCTGGTTATTGTTTATAAAAACTCCAACTTTCTGTCCCGATATAGGGTTATACTGGTTCCCATATATTGGCTGCACAGGTTCTTTTCGGCTATCCGGATGTGCACGTAAATCGGGGTTCAAAGGATTGGCTTGCCCCTGGTTCTAGTTCAGATGATCTCGAAGATGAGGATTATTGTCATAATTCCCAGTATTCATGGGTTCGGTATTATATGCGCTTACAGACCTAGTGAGGTCCAAACTCCCACTCATAAAACTAACATTTTTTTCTGGTTGAGGGGTTCGATGGTTTCGAGGTGGATCTTCCACTGGCCCTCTTGCTCCAATTGTTTGTGATCTCGACATGTGGCTTCCTGTCGGTTGGGCTGCCCTATGTCCTTGGGTTGTCTCTTGCTCGCACCCAAGTCGAGTTTGACGGTTCCCGTCTCGGCTACCACTTCGAGATGGCCTTTGTGGTTCATGCTCCCCTGCCTGGTTCCTATTAGGAGTTGGTTGAGGTGCTTCTCGGATTGGTGATGGGTTCCTTATGGGAGACGGTGGATGCCTTATAGGCGATGATGGAGGCCTTCCATTGTTGGGCCTAGAGGGTCCAGAATTGGCTCTGACTGGTTCCAGGTTATTTCTGACAGATTCAAGGTTAGTGCTCCGAGCTGCTGGGGGAGCTCAGTTATTCCATGTTCCTGTAGTTACCGCTGTCGTAGGATTACTAGTAGTATTACCTTGAGTATTCCTCCCAAGGAGATTGTTGCCAGTGTTTTCCCTGGGCCTTGGCTAGGTCTGCTGGTCCCCTTTTTCGGCCCTCCTGGCGGTCGTGCTCTCGCGGTGGCGCCTGGACCTCTGCGGCCTGCCTAGCCAATTCTTCATTGCACTTTGTGGCTTCTGCCAATTGTTGGCGTAGTTTGCAATTCTCTAATTCCATAATGGGAATGTACCTCTCAAGATTATAATAGAGGTCCTCATCGGGCCTGGGATCAGGCGGCCCCCTGGAGTCAGATGATGCACTCCCCTCGTCTAGGCCGTGGTCTGTCATTGGTTGTTTTCCAGGCCTCCGAGGATAATTCTCAGTTTGATGAGTTTGCTCGTCAGGTATTTGGGACAATGGTCGCCCACCAGCTACTGGATTGTTCGCGGCAGCCATTGGTAATGCAGGATGTTTCTGATTAAACAATACAAAGATTTGCTTAATGCTCTCAATGAAATCACCAAACTGTTGACGTCATTTTTCGTTAACTTAAATTTAAAGAGCACTAAACAATATCTCATAAAAGAAGAAAAGAACCGTAGAAATTTTACATGGTTCAGCAGTTAAAATCTTCCTAGTCCATCAGTCAATATTATTAATTCATAATATTCTCTAAAAGCTTTCTCAGAGTAATTCGACAGAGTATTCTCAGTACCAATTTGCGCATGACTACAAATGAAATTCCGCAGGCTATTTTTAGATCTGGTTGATAGAATATCTTCCCCTTATTTTGGGAAGTTACAACCAAATATTCAAATCTGAAATAAATGTAAATAAATACATTAAATACATAATATCTCATGATAATTTATATTTAATATCATATAACAAAAAAACCCTAAGGAATAGGGATCTCCTAACAACTGTTGTGTGCAAAATGCTTTGTGGACCTCGAACGCAAGGTTGATGCGCTTTCGAGATCGACCAATACTTCGAGCTTGTTATTTCAGTTAGCCTCCTCCTTAGCCAGTGGTTTCGTCGAACTCAATCTTTGGAGACCAATATGTTCGAGCTTAAAACTAAGGCTCGAATAACACCCATATGTGTTGGAGAAGATTATTTCTTCTAGCTTGAACCTTAAGCTCGAGCCTTTTTAAACTTGTGCTCGATCACCAACAAGAATAGGTTAGAAATCATGCACATTTATACAAGTGTTCAGCCACTGGTTGTTATTTTCGAGCTCACGTTTTACGAGCCTATATTTTGAGACTCGTTTATTCATCCTCGAAATTTGGGTGTAACATACATTATAATCATTATAATATTATATAACATTAAAATTTATATTAATATAATTATTAAATATCTAGTTTTGTATTATATATTATTATAATATGATATTTTATAACATTTGAATTTGAATTTATATTAATATAATTATTATATATTTAGTCGTATATTAACTATTATTATAATGATATTTTTATAATATTTGAATTTATATTAATATAATTAATAAATATATAATTTTAATTAGTTTTAAACGTATATTCCATTAAATATTTAGAATATTCCATTAGAGTCTACACATTATATTTTTTATATAAAAAATATATATATATGATCATAAATTCATGTATATTATTGCATGTACAACTTCGAACTATCATTAGAGATCTTTTTAAATAAATAATATATATAGTTCATGAATCAATGATTTTTTGCCCTATAACAAACGTATACTAATGCACATTTTTTTAATATAAATAAATAAGTCTATATATAGTCGTAAGGAGAGGATATATGCCACACACAAGAAAAAAAAAAGATCTAACATAACCACATATATCAATATCTATATCAAATAAAATAGAAACTTATTTGACATTACCTTGACTAAATATACATTATAAATTATAATGTATGCAAATTTGTAATAAATTGAGTAGGGTTAACAAATTACAATAATCATATATATAGGGCCGCGGATAGGTAACATATGTATAAATGCTAAAACTCAATTTTAAAGCTTATTAGATTTTTAATCAAGCTCATTAATTAACAGCTGGAGAGTGAAAAAATTCTCCATTATATATATATACTAGAAATAAGCCACATGCAATACCCGTGTGCTTAATTTTTATTGATAAAATTTATTATTTAATTTATATCATTATCATATAAATTTTAAATAAATAAACAATATTATATATAAAAGATTAAAATAAACATATTAGATAAAAAATTAAACCAAAATTTTATTTATGATTCTTAAAAATATATATATAATATGATATCATTTTTAAACATAAAGAATAATTTTTTTAATAAAAATTAAAATTATGTATTATATATTATAGTCATAATGATATTTTATAATATTTAAATTTATATTAATATAAGTATTAAATATTGTTATAATAATAATATTTGAATTTATATTAATAGAATTAGTAAAAAAATTAGGAATATATAATATTATCATAATAATATTTTATAACATTTAAATTTATATTAATATAATTAATTATTAAATATCTAGTCATGTATTATATATGTATATTATTATAATAATGATATTTTATATCATTAAATTTATATTAATATAATTAATAAATATTTATTTTTAATTAATTTAAAAAAATATTATGTTAAATATTTTGAGTATTTCGTTAAAATTAACAAAACAAATTATTAAAATCAATAATTTACGTTTTCTATACACTTTATACATAGAAAATATATATTTATAACAAACTACAATTCAAATCTATAAATATTGACTAAATAATTTGGAGCCAAAGTATAAAATGACAACCGGCCCTATACTTATTTTTGTTAATATTATTCACTAATAATTAAAATTGTCTCGTGTGGGTAGGCATAGCTTAATTAGTGGTACCATATTTATTAAAACGAGGGAAGAAGTCCCAATGTTCAAATCTCCTTTCTCTATTTTTTTTTTAAATAAAATAAAATTAGCACTACTTTGCAAACTAAAATGATAGTGCAATCATATTACCCCAATACCAATTATAACAGAATATATGACGTTAGCAGTAGTAGACAAGTCATTTAAGAAATGAACAGTATACTTTGAAATGTCAAGTGTACTGTGTGTATAGATCATTAAAAAGCTATAGTACTAGTATTTGCTTGTATGCAACTTTTTATTTTGTAATGTGTACATATATCTATATATGTATTTTTACAACTTTGAAACTGAATTAAATTCCAATATATGGAATCGATCTAGGGCCCTCAAAATATTATCTTTTGAAAAGAAAGATCAATTAGTATATGTGAATTATCTTGAGCAATATAGCTAGCTAGGGACCACAATTAACAATTTATATATTTATAGAGGGACAATGAGTTAAGTCTTTATGTTTTTATATATGTATATATATTTAAAAATTCTATAAACTCTATACGTTCATGTTGGTGATAAATAATATCAGATAATATATGAATCCTTCCAAAAAAGACACACTAACTATAAGTTGGATCATGACGTGATTTATATACATCTATATGTGTATATCTTTAAGTAATAAATTATTTTTCTACAGCTAGCTTAATTATAATGATTTTTTTCCACATGTTCACTACAGCCTAGGTAGGAAAGATTTAATTAAGAAACTTAGCTAGGGAAATATAAAATTTAGATTTAAATAAATATTTGTGATGGTACTATTAGTGTGTTGTCTATATATATAAATATATAAGATGTAGTAGACATATAGTATCAAAATATCTCCCAAATTAAGTTATCTTTATAACCATCTGCCTAGTATGTATATTTATACACACATACATAATCCATGCTATTATTTAATTTAATTATTGCTTCTAAAGCCTGGGCTTTCTGGATTCTCCTTCCAAGTGTATATTAATCAAATCATCAGTCACCATCTTAATATTTTCTTAATTATTATTAAAGAATGCAATCAAGTTCACTAAAACCACATAGAAAATGATTGTAATGTCTCATTTAAACAAATCCCACCCTAATGTTTTATATAGTTTTTTTTTAATATTGTTGTAATAACTAATATAATTTGCATGGTTGTGTTTATATATATGAAAGAAATTGCTAAAATTAATTTGGCCTAAGAAACGCATATGCATGGGATACCTCATTTTCTTTTTTATGTTTCTATAATCATAGATTTTACCGTCGTAATCATTCTATTTCATGCTCAGAACGTTATTATTATTATTATTATTATGTAAGTGAGATCATTTATATATATATATATATATATATATAGTGTCACTTTATTGATTGGGACTATTTATTTATGTAAATGACATGATATTCTCTGTCTTCTTCGCTAATTTTTATTAAGTGAACTCGTTGTTAATCAGTGTTTATATTTGTTGCCTTGCATGCATCATGTGTGACACTATATAATCTCCATTCATTTATATATACTAGATATAAATAATATACATATTTCTTTAGTTTTATTTATAGAATTTACTAATTATTTTTATTAAATTTATATAATTATCGTATAAATTTTAAATAAATAAATAATATTATATATAAAAGAATAACATAAATATATTAAAATAAAAATTAAACCAAAATATATATATTTTTTTTAAAAATAACAAATTAAATACCATGTAAAAATTAATAGATACAAATATGATATTAGAAAATAAATGATGAAGGCAATCATGTATATGTTATCCATGTACAAATAAATGAAGACAATTTTGGCATGTTGTTTTTTTAGATAAATATTAAATATAGATAATATGTTTTCTTTTTAAATATAAATGATAATTTTTTTAATAAAAATTAAAAATATATACTATATATTATTATTATAATGATATTTTATAATATTTAAATTTATATTAATATTAAAATAAGTATTAAATATCTAGTCTTGTATTAAATATTATCATAATATTTAAATTCATATCAATATAATTAGTAAAAAATAAAGATTATATATTATTATCATAATAATATTTTATAATATTTGAATTTATATTAATATAATTATCAAATATCTAATGTTGTATTATATATTATCATAATAATAATATTTTATAATATTTGAATTTGAATTTAAAATTATATTAATATAATTATTAATTATGTATTGTTATATTAAATATTATTATAATAATGAGATTTTATAATATTTTAATTTAAATATAATTAATAAATATCTATTTTTAATTAGTTTTAAATGTATATTCCATTAAATATTTAGAATATTATGCTAAAGTTAACAAAAAAAATATTAAAACTAAGAATTTCCGTTATCTACACACTTTTTTTTATATTAGATACAAGTAATATGCGATGCATGTTTGCTTAGTTTTATTTATAGAATTTATTAATTATATTTATTATGAATTTATATATCGTTGTATAAATTTTAAATAAATGAAAAAGTAAACCAAAACATTGTTTATGATTTTTCTTTTTAAGAAAATGGATTATACCATTTTGGACCATGTGTTTTGTCTCAGTACCTGTTTGGAATATGTGTTTTGATAAATTACTTTTTGAACCACGTATTTTTTCCTAAATCCAATTTTGATTAGAGATTTTTAAACTAAAATTTCAAATAATTTACCAAACTAACAACTCAGAACAAAAGTTCAATTATTCTGCCTAACATCTGTATTGTTATATTCAATTTTTTATTAATCAAAATTGGTTTTAGAGTTCGATTTAAACTATTATACAAAACACAAGGTCCAAAAAGTAATTTGTTAAAACACAGGGTTCAAACAGGTAATTGAACAAAACACATGGTTCAAAATGGTATAAACCCAATATATATATAATATGATAACTTTTTTAAACATAAATAATAATTTCTTTAATAAAAATTAAGATTATGTATTATATATTATTATTATTATAATGATATTTTATAATATTTAAATTTATATTAATATAAGTTGTAAATACCTAGTCTTGTCTTAAATATCATTATTATAATAATATTTCATAACATTTAAATTTATATTAATATAATTATTAAATATCTAATTATATATTATTATTATAATAATAATATTTTATCATATTTGAATTTATATTTGTTACACCTGAATTTTGAAAATAAATAAGAAGCCTCGAAACTTCGGCTCATAAAGTAAGCTAACGATTCATAAGTGTTAGCATTATAATTGTACAACTTATCACGAAAAACGAAAGTCACGTCATCAGCACTTGAGCATGAGTTGCAGGCTCAGGGGAAGTGGTTACCTCCAGGAAATGAGCTCGACAAATTCATCTAGTAAGGAGGTGATGACAACTGGAATGATGAGCTCGAAAATATGAGTGGTCTCGAAAGTGCATTGATGCAGTCATGAATGCTCGAAGACACAATAAACTTGTACACGAAGAAGTTGTTGGGAAATCCCTATTTCTTTGGGATTTGTTAAAACTGTGTATTGAATCCCTATGTTTATGAAATCTTTATTTAAATAATACTCTTTAATTTGTATTATTATTATTATTATTATTATTATATTCATTTGAATTTAAAATTAAATATATGTTGTAACTTCCCTAAATTTGTGGGAAGATATTCTTGTAACCATGTTTATAAATAGTCTAGATCTGGTCATTTGTACTCATGCACAATTTTGTATGGAGAAACGTTCTCTGGAAATTGTTTTTTCTTGAAGCTTTAACATAGACTTTAATAAATGTGACTCGTGGACGTAGACAGATTTTAACTGCTGAACCACATAAAAATCTATTTCCTTTCTTTTCTTCCTTATTAATTGTTTAATTGCTCTACATAATTAAGTTGACAAAAAATGACGTTAACGGTTTGGTGCTTTCATTGAGAGCATTAAGCAATTCTTCTTACCGTTTAGCACAAAGCTTCCCACTTAGCAACAATGGCTGCCTGCGAAAAATACTCCACGAACTGATGAGGATCCTCGAAGACCTGGTAAACAACTAGTCATGGATCGAAGTCCCAATGAGGAGAGTGCCTCATTGCCTCCCAGAGAACGGCATGCTCAAAGTTCTAGACCTAATGAGCATGATTATTATAATTCGGAGATATATGTGCCAGCAGTTGAGCTCAATAATCAAAGGTTCCGTGAACACTTAGCCGAGGCAACACGACTAAATGAGGGGATGGCAAGGCGAGTCGTTGAAACCATGGCACCCTTGCGGAGGACCAGGGGGCGACCTCGAGGATGTACGACTGCCAGGATGGCCGATAAAAGGGCCCAACAGGCTCAACCGAGGCCTAGGGAAAATACTAGAGAAAACTTGCCCAGGGTGTCTGTAGCGACCCAAATTCGCTAATAAGGCTTAAGGGCCTTGATTAGTGTGCCTGGAGGGCATAATGGGATTTATGTGTGACTTTAATGAGTAAAATGCATGATTATGATTTAAAGCATGTTATATGACCATTTGACTATTTGAGATGCATGACTATGTGTATTAGTAGGCATGTAGGCCCTGATTGTGTTAGAATGGCATAATTGTAATTTTGGCCATTTTGGCCATAACTGTATTGATAATTGTGACCTGTGACTCGAGACGATCCTAGAGAGAGCAGATTAGCGAAAAAGTCAAGGCGGGAATTTATACCCGGCTTGGGTCAAGCCTTGGGGGGGGGGGGTATAAATGGGAATTTAGAGAATATATTGAGGATAATTTTGAAGATGAGGAATATATATTTGGTGACTAATCAGGTATTGGGAAGCAAGCGGGAAATTATTAGAGACACTCGAGGAATTAGCGGGAATTGGGTAAAATGACTAAAATGGCCCTACATGGACAAAAAGGGTTTACAATTAATAGGGAGGGCATTTTGGTCATTAGGCTTCTTAGAGATAAGTTAATTGAAGCTTTATACTTAGTGGGATTGGTAGAAAGAGTTAGAAGGCTGTGGAAAAGAAAGAAAAAGGAAGAAAAAGAAAAAGAGAGAAAACAGAGTAGTTTTGTTCAAAAGGGGTGGTTTGTGGTTCTCCCACCATTTCTCTTCATTTTTCTTGAAGCAATGCTCAGAGGAGAGCTAGGTTAGGCCGAGCATCAGGGATCCTAAGTTAGACTTGAAGAATTGGCAAGGGATTAGCAAGAACACATCAATAATTGAGGTAAGTTTTTTTAGAAGTTTCAGTTTTAGGGTTTGACTGGTTTGAGCTGTGTAACTAAGCTGGATTGATGGGAACTATAGGGGAATTCAAGCCAAGGTTGAGAAGGAGCAAGCTAAGGAGGTCTAGGATTTAACTCAAGGACGAATTTCCATCAACGGTATGAATTCTAAGCCTTTAACTTTGATGTTTGATTGAATTTCTGGGTTTAGGGTTAATTATGGTAGATTTTGAGATTTAGGATGCATGTGCTTGGGTTTTGAGTACTTGAGATGCTTGGGATGAGTGGGATGTGTTAATAAGTTTGTTTTTGGGTTTGGTAAAGATTTGGACAAGTTTGGGGTTGAATTGGTTGAAGGAAATCGCAGAAAAGGAAATTGGGAGTTGCTTGTCTGCAACTAGCGCTACAGAGCTAGTCTTTGGGCGCTGTAGCGCTAGGCCCTGTTTCTGGGGGATTTCAGTTCTGCTTGTAGCATTATAGCGCCCTCCTGAGAGCGCTGTAGCGTTGCCCTATTCCCAGAAAGGGGTTTTTGGGTTATTTTTGAGGGTTTTTGACCTAGGGTTCGGGGTTCGATTTCACCACCTTGTTTTGTGGAACTAGGAATTCCCGGGGGGCTCGGGATTGGTCCCGAGGCTAGTTTATGGACTTGAGGTTTGGTGATGACTTTGACCTATGGTTGTGTTTAGGTGAGCGCTAGTGCTCGAGTGGGATCGTGCTCAAGGAGTCAAGTGATCAAAGCTATCGAATTGAAAGGTAAGAAAACTGTAGCACCCGAGAACAGGGCATGGGCCCATAGTGTTATTGCAGGGCATGGCCCTAGATTGTATTACATGCTAGGGTATAACCTTAATTGAATTACTATATGTTTGAATGATTATTTCGAGTGGTACTATATGTGTGATTATAATGAAATGAACGGCTAAGGCCGAGAGCGGCAAGGCCGAGAGCGGCGAAGGCCGAGAACGGCAGTGGGGCTGGAAGTAACACTTAGCACATGGAGTGCTTATAGCCAGGGTGGGACCCAATGGATACATGGGATATCCTTACGGTGAGGACCGAGACCCCAGGCTTTGGTAATGCTTCTGGGGCGGCATGGCCGTGTTTGTTCAGTCTGATGGTCTTCCTGTTTATCTGTGGATTATATGTTAATTATATAATATGCATATGTTATGTACTGTGTGAGCTTTCTTGCTGAGCTTTGGCTCACGGGTGCTCTGCGTTGCAGGTAAAGGCAAAGAGAAAGTCAACCAGCCATGAGTATGGAGAGCGTAGGGGCGGCGCGTACATGTTTGGCCTGCCCGACTGCTTTGGTTGGGGGCATTTTGAAAAATGGCTGTATTAACCTGTTCTTTTGATGGTTAACCAATTGTAAATCTATTTTTGAGTTGTAAATATTTTGTAAACCTTATTTTTGGGATCCCAGATGTTTGATACTTGAAGTTTTCAATGAAACTAAGCATTTTCAAAGATTATAGCCTTAACTTTTGTTTAGTCACACTTTTGGCTTTGAAAACCTCGTAGAGTAAGTTAATTGCACATTTTTCGTTTTAAACTCACTTAGTAACGGCTCTAAGGTAGTAGGGCGTTACAACTTGGTATCAGAGCAAGCCAAGGTTTATTGGTTCTGGAGATTGACCGAACATGTATGCACGCTGCCATTGAAAAGCTCGACTCAGGGTTGATTGGTATGGTTGATTAATATATTTGAATATGTGTTTGAATGCCTTGTTTGCCTGCTTAGATTATAATGAGCATGATGAGTGAAATAACATATGCTTGATGCCAGGGCAAGGCCCGTTGTGTGCTATATGCTATATGTATGTTACTTGGATTTTTGATCTTGGTTTGTTGTTGAGATTGAGAGGTGGAATTGGATCTTGTTATCATGCCTGATGAGCGGTATCATTGATTGCAGGCATTTAGTTGCAATACCTCGACAATCATCTAGACTCTGCGGCAATCGGGCCGAGGATGACAATCAGGGTCAGGACCCTCCACCTACTCCTCAGAACTGGCAGCAGATATTAGCCGAAATGGAGGCTAGATTGAAGAAAACAGAGGAAGAACTTAGTCAGTTGAGGCAGCAGGCTCCTCCACAAGTCGCCGGGTTACCACTACAGCAGAGTGTAGCACCAGCTCCGGTTCAGCCTGTGGTTGAGAACAGGTTGGAACCTCTGTACGAAAGATTCAGAAAACAGCAACCTCCTACCTTTGAGGGTGGATCAGACCCACTGCGGGCCGAGCAGTGGATGAATATGATTTCCTTAATCTTGGATTTCATGAGGGTTGAAGGAAAGGAAAGGGTTGATTGTGCCAGCTATATGCTTAGAGATGATGCACGAATTTGGTGGGATGTAGTGAGGCAGTGAAGGAATACTGCAACTATGACTTGGGAAGAATTTAAGAGCATTTTTAATGAGAAATATTACAGTGTAGCAGTTTGAGCTGCGAAGGTTGATGAGTTTATCAACCTGACTCAGAACAGGTTACCAGTCACTGAGTACGCCCTGAGATTTGACAGATTGGCGAAGTTTGCGCCAGACTTAGTGCCGACTGATGCGGCCAGAGGAGATAGGTTTATACAGGGATTGAATGTGATGATCGCCCGTGATGTGAGTATTACTTTAAACTTGGAGACTACCACCTATGCTCAGGTAGTGGATAAAGCCCTTACTGCAGAGAGGGCTGAGGATCAGATATGGAAGGATAGCGCTGCTTGGCGCGATACCAGGAGGACGGTGCCTCCTTCTTCTGGGCCTAGTCGGGGCAGTGGTCCCAGTGAGCAGAAAAGAAGAGTTCCAGATTCATTTGTTCCTTATGGTTCTGATAGGAGGGTACGCGGTTCTATTGGTGGCCGTCAGGGAGGGAATGACAACTGGAGGAGCTTTCCGGTGTGTCCTCGATGCAGCGACGACATCAGGGTGAGTGCCGGACCAAGGCATGTTTTATTTGTGGGAGCACCAATCATCTGAAGAAAGACTGCCCACAAGCTAAGAAAGAGGAGCCAAAAGCAAGGAGACAGCCTCGCTCCTGCTAGGGTATTCACTTTGACTCAGACTGAGGCGAAGGCTAGTCCCTCAGTTGTGACAGGTCAGATTTTTAGCGCTGGTTCTTTGTATACTGCATTGATTGATTCTAGGGCTACTCACTCATTTGTACCTGCTAGGGTGATTGATCAGCTTTGTAGACCTAGTATTTTGTATGCTAGGGGTTTTCAGACTTTATTGCCAACATGAGAATTGGTAGTCTCTAGGAGATGGGTTAGAGCATTACCAGTAGTAATAGACGGTAGGGAATTGTTTGTTGACTTGGTTGAACTAGATATGGACAATTTTGACATAATACTAGGGATGGATTGGTTAACGAGGTATGGAGCAACAATTGACTGTAAGCGAAGAATGGTGACTTTTGAACCAGAAGGCGAGGTACCCTTTGTGTTTGTGGGGACGGTGAATGGACCGCGGGTGCCTATGATCTTAGCACTAAAGGCTAGAGACCTGATGCAGGAAGGTTGCATAAGATTCCTATCGAGTGTTGTAGATTCCTCTAAGGTGGCGGCAGTGGGACCGAATGAAACCAGAGTGGTCTGTGAGTTTTCAGACTTGTTTCCAGCAGATCTGCCAGGATTGCCGCTACAGCGGGAGATTGAGTTCGTCATAGAGTTGGTTCTGGGAGCAGAGCCAGTGTCCAAGGCACCTTACAGAATGGCTCCGGCAGAGTTAAAGGAATTGAAGATTCAGTTACAGGAGCTACTGGATTTGGGGTTTATCAGACCGAGTTTCTCGCCATGGGATGCTCCAGTGTTATTTGTTAAGAAAAAGGATGGATCGCTCAGGATGTGCATTGACTACAGGGAGTTGAATAAGTTGACCATCAAGAACAAGTATCCATTGCCCAGGATCGACGATTTATTTGATCAGCTACAGGGGAGTACCGTGTTTTCAAAGATTGATCTCCGATCAGGTTATTATCAGTTGAGGATCAAAGAAGAGGACATACCAAAGGCTGCTTTTCGGACACGGTATGGGCATTATGAATTTCTAGTTATGTCCTTTGGATTAACCAATGCCCCAGCAACTTTTATGGATTTGATGAACAGAATTTTCAAAGATTATCTGGATAAGTTTGTGATTGTATTTGTTGATGATATCCTAGTGTATTCCCAGTCAGAGACAGAGCATGAACATCATCTGTGCCTGGTGTTGCAGCGGCTGAGAGAGCATAAGTTATATGCTAAGTTTAGCAAGTGCGAGTTTTGGTTATCGCAAGTTACATTTCTGGGCCATATTATCAGTAAGGATGGGTTACTGGTCGACCCAAGCAAGATAGAAGCAGTGAGAGATTGGCCTAGACCGAGCAATGTTCCTGAGGTTAGAAGTTTCCTTGGGTTAGCAGGTTACTACCGGCGGTTTGTAGAGGGGTTCTCCAGAATTGCTACTCCATTGACAGAGTTGACGAGAAAGAAGACCAAGTATGTGTGGACAGATCAATGTGAGAACATCTTTAAAGAGTTGAAGCGGTGATTGATTACTGCACCAGTGCTGAGCCTGCCGACAGATAATGAGAGGTTTGTGGTCTACTGTGACGCTTCTAGACAGGGTCTGGGATGTGTGTTGATGCAGGCTGGGAAAGTGATAGCTTATGCATCAAGGCAATTAAAGGAGTACGAGCAGAGATATCCCACGCATGATCTGGAGTTAGCTGCAGTGGTATTCGCACTTAAGGTTTGGAGACACTATCTGTATGGTGAAAGGTGCGAGTTATACACTGATCACAAAAGTTTAAAGTATTTCTTTACCCAGAAGGACTTGAATATGCGCCAAAGGCGATGGATAGAGTTGGTAAAGGATTACGATTGTGATATCCTATACCATCCTGGGAAGGCTAATGTAGTGGCTGATGCATTGAGCCAGAGGGGTCCAGGACAGTTGTATAGTTCGAGGCAGATATCGGACAGATTAGCTGAAGAGATGACCAGAGCAGGTATAGAGTTAGTGGTTGGTAGGTTAGCCGACATTACTCTTCAGTAAACGCTCCTTGAGAGGATTAAGGAAGCACAGGGAATGGATCCCCAGTTAGTTGAACGTAGAGAGAATGTCCTAACTGGAATGACTAAGGACTTCTCTATCTCAGAGATGGGTTTATTGAAGTATAAAGGACGGATTTGTGTTCCGATTGATCCAGATATTCGGCGAGAGATTCTGGATGAGTCTCATACCACTTCCTACTCTTTGCACCCAGGTACTACGAAGATGTACCATGACTTAAAAGTTTTGTACTGGTGGTCAGGCATGAAGAGGGACGTGGTGGACTATGTGGCTAGATGCTTAACCTGTCAATAGATTAAGGCTGAACATCAGAGGCCAGCAGGGTTATTATAGCCTCTAGGGATTCCCGAGTGGAAATGGGAGGATATTGCCATGGACTTTGTGGTTGGATTGCCGAAGACCGTGGGTCAGCATGACTCGGTATGGGTGATTGTGGACAGGTATACTAAGTCCGCCTACTTCTTCCCTGTGAGGACAACTTATACTGTGGAGCAGTATGCAAAGATATATGTGAAGGAGATTGTTCGACTTCATGGGGCTCCGAGGTCGATAGTATCCAACAGAGACCCCACCTTCACCTCCAAGTTTTGGGAGAGCTTACAGAAGGCAATGAGCACACAGCTACGGTTTAGTACCGCTTATCATCCTCAGACAGATGGACAGTCTGAGAGGAAGATTCAGATACTGGAGGATATGTTGCGAGCTTGTGTGTTGGATTTTGGGGGATCATGGAGTAGGTATCTCCCTCTGATTGAGTTCTCGTACAATAATAGTTATCAGGCGACTATCGGAGTGGCTCCGTATGAGATGCTGTATGGAAGAAAGTACAGATCACCGATACACTGGGATGAGGCAGGTGAGAGAAAATATTTAGGTCTTGAGATGGTTCAGAGGACCAATGAGGCAATTGAGAAGATTAGAGCTCGTATGCTCGCCTCCCAGAGTCGCCAGAAGAGTTATTCAGACCTGAGATGCAGGAGCGTGGAATTTCAGGTTGTTGATCATGTATTCCTCAGGGTTTCACCCCTGAGAGGAGTGAAACGATTCAGCGTCCGGGGCAAGTTGAGTCCTAGATTTTTTGGCCCCTTCGAGGTTCTAGAACGAGTTGGAGAGGTGGCTTACACGTTTGCAATGCCTCCAGCTCTATCAGGGGTTCATGACGTGTTTCATGTATCCATGCTCCGGAAGTATGTATCGGATAATACTCATGTGTTGAGCTATGAGAACTTGGAGTTGGATCAGGATTTATCATACGAGGAAAAGCCTGTTCAGATCCTTGATCGAAAGGACAAATTCTTGTGGAACAAGACCATCGCCTTGGTTAAAATATTGTGGAGGAATAGCAAGGTTGAAGAGGCGACGTGGGAGCTGGAGTCGGATATGCGGGAGCGGTATCCCGAGTTGTTAAGGTAAATTTCGAGGACGAAATTTTCATTAGAAGGGGATAGTTGTAGCGACCCAAATTCGCTAATAAGGCTTAAGGGCCTTTATTAGTGTGCCTGGAGGGCATAATGGGATTTATGTGTGACTTTAATGAGTAAAATGCATGATTATGATTTAAAGCATGTTATATGACTATTTCACTATTTGAGATGCATGACTATGTGTATTAGTATGCATGTAGGCCCTAATTGTGTTAGAAGGGCATAATTGTAATTTTGGCCATTTTGGGCATAACTGTATTGATAATTGTGACCTGTGACTCGAGACGATCCTAGAGAGAGCAGATTAGCGAAAAAGTTAAGGCGGGAATTTATACCCGGCTTGGGTCAAGCCTAAGGGGGGGGGGGGGGGGGGTATAAATGGGAATTTAGAGAATATACTGAGGATAATTTTGAAGATGAGGAATATATATTTGGTGACTAATCAGGTATTGGGAAGCAAGCGGGAAATTATTAGAGACACTCGAGGAATTAGCGGGAATTGGGTAAAATGACTAAAATGGCTCTACATGGACAAAAAGGGTTTACAATTAATAGGGAGGGAATTTTGGTCATTAGGCTTCTTAGAGATAAGTTAATTGAAGCTTTATACTTAGTGGGATTGGTAGAAAGAGTTAGAAGGCTGTGGAAAAGAAAGAAAAAGGAAGAAAAAGAAAAAGAGAGAAAACAGAGTAGTTTTGTTCAAAAGGGGCGGTTTGTGGTTCTCCCACCATTTCTCTTCATTTTTCTTGAAGCAAAGCTCAGAGGAGAGCTAGGATAGGCCGAGCATCAGGGATCCTAAGTTAGACTTGAAGAATTGGCAAGGGATTAGCAAGAACACATCAATAATTGAGGTAAGTTTTTTTAGAAGTTTCAGTTTTAGGGTTTGACTGGTTTGAGCTGTGTAACTAAGCTGAATTGATGGGAACTTTAGGGGAATTCAAGCCAAGGTTGAGAAGGAGCAAGCTAAGGAGGTCTAGGATTTAACTCAAGGAAGAATTTCCATCAACGGTTGAATTCTAAGCCTTTAACTTTGATGTTTGACTGAATTTCTGGGTTTAGGGTTAATTATGGTAGATTTTGAGATTTAGGATGCATGTGCTTGGGTTTTGAGTACTTGGGATGCTTGGGATGAGTGGGATGTGTTAATAAGTTTGTTTTTGGGTTTGGTAAAGATTTGGACAAGTTTGGGGTTGAATTGGTTGAAGGAAATCGCAGAAAAGGAAATTGGGAGTTGCTTGTCTGCAACTAGCGCTACAGCGCTAGTCTTTGGGTGCTGTAGCACTAGGCCCTGTTTCTGGGGGATTTTGGTTCTGCTTGTAGCGCCCTCCTGAGAGCGTTGTAGCGTTGCCCTGTTCCCAGAAAGGGGTTTTTGGGTTATTTTTGAGGGTTTTTGACCTAGGGTTCGGGGTTTGATTTCACCACCTTGTTTTGTGGAACTAGGACTTCCCGGGGGGCTCGGGATTGGTCCCGAGGCTAGTTTTTGGACTTGAGGTTTGGTGATGACTTTGACCTATGGTTGTGTTTAGGTGAGCGCTAGGGCTCGAGTGGGATCGTGCTCAAGGAGTCAAGTGATCAAAGCTATCGAATTGAAAGGTAAGAAAACTGTAGCACCCGAGAACAGGGCATGGGCCCATAGTGTTATTGCAGGGCATGGCCCTAGATTGTATTACATGCTAGGGTATAACCTTAATTGAATTACTATATGTTTGAATGATTATTTCGAGTGGTACTATATGTGTGATTATAGTGAAATGAACAGCTAAGGCCGAGAGCGGCAAGGCCGAGAGCGGCGAAGGCCGATAATGGCAGTGGGGCTGGAAGTAACACTTAGCACATGGAGTGCTTGTAGCCAGGGTGGGACCCAATGGATACATGGGATATCCTTACGGTGAGGACCGAGACCTCAGGCTTTGGTAATGCTTCTGGGGCGGCATGGCCGTGTTTGTTCAGTTTGATGGTCTTCCTGTTTATCTGTGGATTATATGTTAATTATATAATATGCATATGTTATGTGCTATGTGAGTTTTCTTGCTGAGCTTTGGCTCACGGGTGCTCTGCGTTGCAGGTAAAGGGAAAGAGAATGTCAACCAGCCATGAGTATGGAGAGCGTGGGGGCGGCGAGTACATGTTTGGCCTGCCCGATTGCTTTGGTTGGGGGCATTTTAAAAAATGGCTGTATTAACCTATTCTTTTGATGGTTAACCAATTGTAAATCTATTTTTGAGTTGTAAATATTTTGTAAACCTTATTTTTGGGATCCCAGATGTTTGATACTTGAAGTTTTCAATGAAACTAAGCATTTTCAAAGATTACAGCCTTAACTTTTGTTTAGTCACACTTTTGGCTTTGAAAACCTCGTAGAGTAAGTTAGTTGCACAATTTTCGTTTTAAACTCACTTAGTAACGGCTCTAAGGTAGTAGGGCGTTACATTGTCATCACAAAACCCTGCCAAGACCCAGCTAGGGACATTCCCGCAGACCTTGAGAATAACTGAGCTCCCCTGGCAGCTCGAAATGATAACCCGGGACTTGCAGGGAATAATAATAACCCTGAACCTACAATCCCAAACAATAAAAGGCCACCACTGTTTCCAATCAGGCATCCTGCATCACCAATCAGACATCCCTTCCCATCTCAGGGTGCACCCCATCAAGCTCCCAGCATAAACCAAGCTGGGGAGAGAACACCTCAGAGTCCTTCTCAAAGCTCTAGAAGCGAGAGCCGGGACAAGGGCCATCGTGCTCGACCCGAGCATAGGGTAGAACACTAGGTCCCACTAGGGGCACATCACGAGCATATACAGGTGAGTCAACCCCAACCGTCTCAGAGTTATGTGTCGAGGTCACAGGCAGCCAGAATTAGGATGCGAGCGAATAACCCACCTCGCAATCAAGTCCCACAACAGCAACAACAACCTGAAAAAACTGTCAGCTTCTGTGATGGAAGTCAAGATTACAGCAGGTCGGTGAGTGTTTATAACACCGAACCTAGGTATTATAAGAACTATCTTAATGGTTATCCTAATCTTCAGGACCACCTAAACCAGAACTGGGGGCAGTTTAATCAGTCGAACCCGGACTTGAGGGCAGAATTATATGCCCAGAGGGAGCCTTTACAACCACTTTATGGAAATCAATACAACCCTATACTGCAATAAGGAGTTTGAGTGTCTACAAACAGAGATCAGCTCCCAGTAGCGCAAGTTCCCAGTAGCGCAAGCTCCCCCTTCGGTGGATTTGGTTCACGAAAGAATGAACCAACTCGAGGAAGCGTTCAGGCTCCTTCAAGAAGGGAAAAAATAAAGAAAGGCCTACAATTCTGATGATGAACTCGAGCCTTTTTCTCCCCATATCTCAAAACACATCATTCCTCAATGGTTTCAAGATACCCCACGTGGCTCCCTACGAGGGGGCTATCAACCTAGGCAGCCACATGAGCACACTTAATAATGTGTTGTGAGCCAGCAACATTGGATATGAGCTCAGATGTATGCTCTTCCCAATCACACTCACTTGACCAGCAAAGAGCTGATTTGACAAATTAGGATCGCGCCACAAGCCTGTTCTCGGGGAGCCGCAACCTGCGTGAACCCAGAGCCCAGGGTTTCTGTTTTGCGTAGGCGCACCGCGGTGCATGTTCCTCAGAATGTATAGGCTGGGGGTCTGATTTGAGGCACCGTGACATGCATAGGGGAAATTGGCCAGAATAGGTTTTGAGTGACAGGAACTCAAACCTAAGGGCTCAGAAAGGATTCTACTACTCGGTTTAGTAGAATTTGAGGTCCCGGAGACTAGGAATCGGTCCAGAAGTCTTTATCTACTCTATATTAATGAATATCATTTATTATGGTTATGACTAGGGTACCGCTAGGTCTCGGGAAATGATCGTGCTTGAGGGTCGTTCTATTTAACTTGCACTTGGACCAGAGCTAAGAAAATTGCACCCAATATGTGATGTATGTGATTAGGGCTTGGCATGGTTGTTAAATGTAGATTTTATTAGGGCTTGGGCCCCTGTAAATGAGCATGATTATGATTATGCATGTGATTGTTTGATTAAGCATGTTGAATGCTCTGCATCTGAAGAGTTGTTATAAAATGTATGCTTGTTGCATTATCTAATTGAAAAATGCCTGACTTATAAGTCAAGGACGGAAAGAGCGCGCTGAGCATTGGCCAATATGGTTAGGCCTAATTAGGAGCGCATTATACGCTTGTACGGCCCAATGGTCGTGGAAAATTAAGCGACAGGTACGTAGGCCTGCTCTAAGGCTGGGTATACAGAGGATAGGGCAATG
Organism: Humulus lupulus; assembly: GCF_963169125.1. NCBI lineage: Eukaryota > Viridiplantae > Streptophyta > Magnoliopsida > Rosales > Cannabaceae > Humulus > Humulus lupulus. Next base: position 57,101,509 of record NC_084796.1, on the reverse strand, counting down.
GGCCCCAGGGTGACTTATTAGTCCCATATCCTAGGCATGGCCCCAATATGACTTATTAGTCATTTATTTAGGACTGCGGGCCCCTATGTGACAGTGTACTTAATTATTTGCATAGAATTCGTGCATGAGTAGGGTTATTACTGGTAGGCATGCTTATTATAATTCTATAATATATTATTAAATGCTTATGAGCATGTTTAAGTTTTCTTGCTGAGTCTTGGCTCACGGGTGTTATGTGGTGCAGGTAAGGGGAAAGGGAAGTTAGACCAGTCATGAGGTTGAGAGCTTCGGTGGCGATGTGTACATATGCAGCTGCTCGAACATCACGGCTGGGGTTTTCTTAGAGGATCTAGGTTAAACCATATTTTTCCGCTTAGGTCATCTGGTTGTAACTTTTGAACTGTAATAAACCTTTTAACCGTTATGTTGGGATCTCATGTATGAATGTAAATATTTTTAATGCAATGGTTATTCCTTTTTGTCCAAATTTTTTAACCTTAAATGTTTAATAACGTTTAGTTACACGTTTACAGCCCAGAGACTCATTTAGAGAGCCTAACACCATTTAAAACACACAGTGTAACAGTCTTGGCTATCCAAGGCATTACAAGTTCCTCTGTAACCTTCGCGACCTTAAAATAAGGTGTGTCCTTCTTCGAGGACATGCGTCCGTACTTGTAACCCCTGACCTTAGGCAGCATCCCAATAATGTTGTCAAGTTCTTAATCCATGTCACTTGAAAAACAAGAGGAGGAATATTAGAAACTTGTTATCATAGCGAGATCAGAAACAGTTAGTGGGGAAACCTAACTGGAATATTTCATCGAGCTTGAGCTTGGGGACCATGAAATCCCTCCATCTTCTATGGAGTCTAAAGGAGTACCTTCTCGATAGGTGGGGGATAATCTAGACAAATTCCTATAGTCATTGATTTCTTATTGAACAACTATCCCATCCCAAACCTCATTTAAACTATACATTATTTGAAATCAACCTAGCCAGCTATCGTCTCTATGAACTTTAAAGTCTACTCCCAACCAAGTAGAAAGTTGTTCTGGGGATTGTTAATGAGAACAGGGACACTGGGCTCATATTTCAAAAGGGTTGGAGACCACATGGACATATCCAACACTACTTTACCTCCTGATGAGCCTGGAGACGCTTCATCTAAAGCCTCACCACCCGACCATGAACGCTCCACTAGCTTTATGCTCGAGTCTTTCCCTTTATTTTTCATTGAAGGACCTAAAGAATGAGGAGGGGGACATCTTCCCATAGAGCATACTTATGAGTTGGAAAGTCATCTGTAGACTCGCCTTCATCAAGGATCTTGCAGAGGCACAACTTATCCTCGTGCAAGAGATCGAGGAGAGATCAAATTTGAGCTCGAAAAAGACCAACAGAAAAACTGTTTTGAAAGATAGATAACTTATGAGGGTATTGGAATGAAATGAATTTGGATGATTCGAGGCCATTTGTCCAAAAGAATTGCGTTTTGAAGTTTGGCGAATGATTGGGAATGTCCTCAAATAGTCATTTCTCTCAAGGCCACCTCGAGAGGTAATAGAAACCATCTCCACCCTTTTGGTTTGGTGGGATTGCTTTTCAGGAAGAAAAGGTACAAGTTCTTGTAGGGAGATGAACCTTCTCGTTTCATCTCATGATAAAGCGATTTCAGTGCCGCTAAAACTCTGTATGAGTTGGTTTGGGGCTGGAAAGGGCTATACCGACATAGTCGATTAACTTTCTAAAGTAATCATGAGAGGAAGGAGAGCCCCAGCTCGCATGTATTTGTTAGGAACATTTCCTAGTGCGCAGCGAAAATTGCGGTAATGATATACAACAAAATTTTTCACATAAACAACTTTATATGAGGATCCTTTAATATGCAATATGTTAATCAATATATATAATATGTATATGTAAAATAATACGAAACGATTTACCTCTTATAGCCTATCAAGAATCCTTGATTTTTTTCGTATATGTTTCGATCTTCCTATCCTTGCTGGATTACTCACGCCTAGATCTTCCAAGACATTCTCTACACCTCAAGATGTGGGTGGGCACATAGAGAACAAGGATCAATTTTATGAATAAAAAGTTGTAACACCCTGGATAACCAAGAGCGTTACACTGTGTTTTTAGAATAAGGCAAGACTTGTTATTCAAGTCGTTTGAACATAAATGTGTTTCTAAAGCAAAGTGAAGGTTAGAGTTAAAAGATTTGGATCGTAAAACATTTGATTTTCATTAAAATAAGAGTATGAAACATGGGATCCTAAAAATAAGGTTTACATGGCAGTTACAACCCTCAAAAGTTAATACAGTAGTAGCTAGTCTAAATGGCAAAATACGAGTTTAAGCTCTAGTCCTTGTACTTCCCTCGGTCGTGGCGGTCGAGCAGCTGCTGATGTACACTCTACCCCCAAAGCTCTACAACTCATGGTTGGTCCATCTTTCCCTTGCCTTTACCTGCACCACGTAGCACCTGTGAGCCAAGGATCAGCAAGAAAACCTTAATCAACAAGCATAGATAATAACAGAAAGTGCATAGTAAACTTTACACCAACTAGTTCAACCAACAATAAAGTACAAGCAATAAATTAGGCAACTGTAAACATATAATTCAATCTTTAATACAAATATTTAGGTATCGGCGCCCTTAGGCCGAGCTACTTTCAGTACGCTTAACATCAGCACCGACTCCCTTAGGTCGTACTTTCACATCACACATAACAGATATATTGGTTACAGAACACATATGTTCATTTACAGGGAATCTCAGTCTCATTCACAACTTGGGTGTAGTTTTCTTACCTTAAGTCCTGAGCGGAGGATGTGGAGCAGTCCTGAGCACGATCCTCAATCATGAGCCTCAACGGTAACCCTATTCACAAGCGAAAATGGATAACTATAAAAAATATAATACAATTAAATGCTTTGGAATCAAATACTTACCTCCATGACCTTAAATTATAATAAACCGGGTAGTAGAATTCGTCCCGAGTGCTTAGGTTTAAGTCCCCGAGCCTAAAAACCAGCCTTGGCTATGACTGCCAAGGCTGGTCGCGACGTGGCCCTAAGGGTAGGGGCGCGGCTCATTTTAGAGGCGCTAGCCTCTAGTTCTAGGGGGGGCGTGGGCCTCGACTTGCCCTTTACGGCCGCGAGGCGCCCACAAGTCAGCAAGCCCCGTAGGGCCTTCTGGGGCACGTGGGCTACGACGCCCATGAACTGGGTCGCCCCGAGCCCTCGTGAACCCAGAAATCCCTGGATTTCTCTGCATTTCCACCCAACCTAACTCATTAAAATCCAACCCAACACACACCAGATCTAGAATTTCAACAACTATATAACAATAGCCTACACAGAGCATCACAACCTCCTAAAATTCTAACCCAAAGTCCTTCTAATAACTTGTTGACAGTGAGAACTCGTCAACGAAGTTAAGTTAGAAAAATCAAAGTATATAGCTTAAAAATGAACAACTTCACGAATCTAATAAGAAACTTAAAAGATAGTTGCAGAAAGAGAAATGGAGAAAAGAACTTGTATTTCTCTTGGTATAATGCTACAATAGTTTTTCCAACCCCCTTCATTGTTGAAGAGGGTTCCCTTTATAGTGGGCTCTAATGGCCCCTGATACATTGTGGTCCAGGGGACCAGATTGTACACATGTACATTGTCAGAAGAGTGGTATCAGGCGTAGTGGTGTTGGCTCCAGTACATGGTCAGAGTTTGTGGGAGCACCTCCACTTTAATACGCGATGGTGCCTCCACTACTCGCCTAGTACGATAGTCAGAGGTTGGCTGTTGGAGACTACAACAGGTACCTCACTCGTACCACCACTACTTGTCTGGCGTGGATATTATGTCCGTACTATAACTCCTTTTGGTTTGACAGTGCGCTCTGTACCTCTTCTGACTTCGCATCAAATCGCTGTGAGGCTTGCTACAAATGATGCGTGAGACACCTCATGGAGGTCAGGTATTGCGAGACCCTAAGGATGCGGCTGTCTCTGCGAGATGTTTGTGTTCTTGGGCAACTTGTCTTGAACAAGTTATTGTGCTCTATCAGGACTGGTAAAGTTCTATTAACTTCAGGTCAAGGGAATGAGGCCTTGCTAGTGACATGAGGCTTATGTGACAATCCATGACCACATTAGCGGAGTAGGCATGACTAAGTGTAGTAGGATTGTCTCGCGAGACGCTACCATATGCGCGAGATGACACCCCTAGTGAGGCGCATGTTGGCGCGCGAGGTGCTCGTGGGCGTCCGAGGCGACGCGGCCACACGAAATGCTTGGGCATACGAGGTGTTTGAGAGGCATGCCACTCTTACAAGGCGCGAGGCCATCTGGGCAGGCATGAGGCATGCAAGACACGAGGCCATCTGGACAGGCACGCGAGACGCGAGGCCATCTGGGTAGGTGTGTGAGATGCGAGGCCATCTGGGCAGGCGTGCGAGGCGTTTGAGAGGCATGCCACTCTCACAAGGTGCGAGGCCACTTGGATAGGCATGAGGCACGCAAGACGCGAGGCCATCTGGGCAGGCGCGCGAGACGCGAGGCCATCTGGGCAAGCATGCGAGATGCGAGGCCATTTGGGCAGGTGCATGAGCTGTGGCCTCGCTGGGTGCGCCAAGAGGAAGCTGGCACAAGATGATGGTCTCGCGAGGTGTGGCCTCGTTGGGTGCGCCGAGAGGAGACTTGTAACGACCCAAAAATTACTAATAAGGCTTGGGGCCTTGATTAGTGTGCCTGGAGGGCAATAAGTGAATTATTGTTATAATATGTGAATTTATGTGAATATGTGATAGAGATGCATGTTTAGTTGAATTAAATATGCACGTGGGCCCCGTTTGGATATTAGGGGCATGTTTGTGATATTAGCCCATTGAGGGCATAAATGTGATAAATGTGATATGTTTGTGATATATCTGTGTAGCACGATCCGAGACAGTTCTAGGGATCCGTTAGTCAGAAAGTCACAACGGGGTTGAGAATCCGACTAAGGGTGAGTCGAGGGGTATACCGGGTATGAGATATTTTATGGGGTTTCCGGGTTTTGGAAATAAATATTTGGAGATATATTTGAGGTTAGAATGTCTAGGAGGGAATATTGGGGAAAATTTACCATTTTGCCCTCGGGGACGTTTTGGTACCCCGGGCCTTGAGGTAACCACATAGACTTAAGTTAAATAAAACAAAAAAAGTAGGAAACTCCCAGACTTCTCTAAACCGACTCTATCTATTCCTTCGCCTCTCTTTGGAAGATTTTCTCTCCATTTGAAGCTTGGGGAAAACTCTTGGTGAATCAAGCTAAAGACTAAGAAGTGGAGTTGAGATTTTGGGGAGATTAAAGCTTGGAACCTAGAGGATTAGCTCAGAACTTAATTAAGCAAAGGTAAGTTTCTTAATATGTTTAGTTATGTTGATTTGCAACTGAATTCTGTTGATATTGGGTGTTAGGAATTAGACATGCATGGTTTGGATTCTAGAATTGGTTTTGATAGCTTGATGGGTGCAGGAATTGTATCTAGAGTGTGTTGGTAAGCTTAGGTTGCATAAGTATGAATTTTGGGTTTAAGTGTTGGGTTGAGGTGATTTTGGAGGTGTTGGCTCGAAGGAAATGCAGGGGAAAAATGGTTTTTTCTAGGTTTGGAGATGAGGGCCGCGGCCCTAGGAAGGGCATACCGCAGCTCGTATGCACGCGAGGCCTCGGAAGGCCATGGAGCTTGAGGCATGCCGCGGCACTTGGCCAAGCATGTTGCGACCCGTGTGTGTTTCCAGGGAGGTGTTAGCCTCTGTTTTGAGGCTAGCCGCGAACCTTGAGGGGTTGGGCCGCGGCCCTAGCCCAAGGTGCGGGGTGACTTGTAGGTTTTGACTTGGGAACTTAATTGCTATGGCTCGGGATGGATTTTATCTCCCGGATTGATAGAATTCAAGGTCCTAGAAATTAGAATTATGGCTCGAAGCTACTTAGTGGATTAGAACTTGATGGATGAAATTGTTAATGCGTTGTGACTAGGTTTTCGGCGAGGCCCGGACTAGGGAACTATGCTCAGGACATTGGTGCTTAGAAAGCTCGGGACACAGGTAAGAGAACTACTATTCCCATAGAGCTTGTGTTGCAGGGCTCGGCCCTATATGATTACGCTGCGGGGCATGGCCCTTTGACTGAATTTATGTGTGTTCTAATATCTGTTTAGTATATTATGTGTATTTTTTTATTGATGGAATGGTGATGGCCAGGAACGGCGAAGGCCGAGAACGGCAAGGGGCCGGGTGCAGCGTTTAGCATGCGGAGTGTGAGTTGCGAGGGTGTGACCCCAAGGGATACCTGGGATATCCTTACGGTTTAGACCGCGAACCCAGTGCCTGGTAAAGCACTTGGGACAACATGGCAGTACTTGTATGACCTGGTGTTGGCTTGATTTTATTTTAAATGTTTGATATGTGTTTATCATCTTCTTGTGAGGGTTTTCTTGCTAGGCTTCGGCTCATGGGTGCTCTATGGTGCAGGTAAAGGCAAAGGGAGAGTCGATCAACCTTGAGTATGGTGAGCGGGATGAGCGGCGCGTACATGTCTGGTCTGCCTGGTTGCCTTGGCCAGGGGTGTTTTTGGGAGATGTTTGTAGAAAACCTGAATTTTGCCGTTTAGTCAACTCTAACTAAATTTTGAACTGTAAATATTTCTAAACAATGATTTTGGGATCCCAAACGTTATATGTCTTATAATTTCCAATGAAAGGTTTATTTTCAAGTTTATGACTCTGATTATGATTTAATTACACTTTTGTCTTAGAACCTCGATTAGCGAGTTAGTTGCACTTTTAAACTCACTTAGTAACGACTCTAAGGCAGTAGGGCATTACAACTTGGTATCAGAGAGAGCAAAGAATTGTGGTTTTTGGAGAATGACTGAACATGTACGCTCACTGCCAGTTGTAAGCTTGACTCGAGGTTGGTTAGTATGATTGACCATTATGTTGAAATATTTGCTTAAATGCCCTGTTTGCCTGCTTATTTGATATAGAGCATGATGGATGATTTAATGTATGCATGATGTCAGGGCATGGCCCATTGTGTTATATGTTATTTGAGTGTTATGTGGATTGTTGCTTATGGTCGACTGATGTGATTGGGAGGTGGTTTGGATGTTGTTATCATGCCTGATGAGCGGTGTCATTGGTTGCAGGAATATTTGTTGAGATGCCTCGTCAATCATCTAGACTCTGCGGCAGTCGGGCCGAGGATGATAACCAGGGTCAGGACCCTCCACCTGCCCCACAGAATTGGCAGTAGATGTTTGCCGAAATGGAAGCAAGGCTGCAACGAACAGAGGAAGAACTTCGCCAGCTGAGGCAGCAGGCTCCTCCACAGGTTACAGGGTTGCCGATTCAACAGGTTATGGCGTCAGCGCCAGTTCAACCTGTTGTGGAGAATAAGTGGGAACCCTTATATGAGCGGTTCAGAAAACAGCATCCTCCCACCTTTGAGGGTGGACCAGACCCACTGCAGGCCAGAGCAGTGGATGAATATGATCTCCTCCATTCTTGATTTCATGATGGTTGAGGGGAATGAGAGGGCAGCTTGTGCAAGCTACATGTTCAGAGAGGATGCTCGCATCTGGTGGGATGTGGTGGTCCAGAGGAGGAATGTGACCATTATGACCTGGGAAGAGTTTAGGAACATTTTCAATGAGAAGTATTATAATGTGGCAGTCCGAGCTGCGAAGGTTGATGGGTTTATCAACTTGACTCAGAACCGGATGTTCGTGACAGAGTATGCTCTAAAGTTCGATCGTTTGGCGAAGTTTGCGCTAGATCTAGTGCCGACAGATGCGGCAAGAAGGGACAGGTTTGTACGGGGATTGAATGTTATGATCGCCCGTGATGTGAAGATCACTTTGGATCCAGAGACTACTACCTACGCTCAGGTGGTAGACAAGGCCCTTACAGCTGAGGGGGCCGAGGAGCAGATTTGGAGAGAGAGCGCTGTTAGGCGCGATGCCAGGAGTACAGTGCCTCCTTTTATTGGATCCAGCCGGGGTAGTGGCTCCGGTGACCAGAAGAGAAAGGCCCCAGATTCCTTTGTTTCTCCCAGTTCTGATAGGAGGGCACGAGGTGGTTTTAGTGGCCGCCAGGGCGGAAGTGACAGCTGGAGGAGTTTCCCAGTGTGTCCTCGGTGTAGAAGACGATATCAGGGTGAGTGCAGGATTAGGGCCTGATTTATCTGTGGGAGTGCTAATCATCTGAAAAAGGACTGCCCACAAGCCAGGAAGGAGGAGCCAAAGCAGGGCGACAGTCTCGCTCCTGCCAGGGTGTTTACTTTGACTCAGACGGAGGCAGAGGGTAGCCCCTCAGTTGTGATAGGTCAGATCTCTAGTGCTGGTTCTTCTTATACTGTGTTGTTTGAATTGGGGGCTTCTCATTCGTTTGTGTCTGCTAGAGTGATAGATCAGCTGTGTAGACCTAGTGTTCTGTATGCTAAGGGTTTTCAGACCTTATTGCCGACTGGGGAACTGGTAGTCTCTAGGAGGTGGATTAGAGCTTTACCAGTAGAGGTAGATGGTAGGGAATTATTTGCTGATCTGATTGAGCTTGCGATGGATGACTTCGATATGATCCTAGGAATGGATTGGATATCAAGGTATGGGGCGACAATTTACTGCAAGCGTAGGATGGTGACTTTTGAACCAGAAGGGGAGGTACCCTTTGTATTTGTGGGAACAGCTGGTGGACTGCGGGTACCTATAATTTCAGCATTAAAGGCTAGGGACCAGATGTAGGGAGGTTGCATAGGATTCCTAGCAAGTGTTGTGGATACCTCTAAGGTTGTATCGGTAGGACCGGGGGAGACCAGATTGGTATGCGAGTTCCCAGATTTATTTCCAGTAGATCTGCCAGGGCTGCTGCCGCAGCGGGAAATTGATTTTGTTATAGAGTTGGTACCAGGAGCGGAGCCAGTATCTAGGACACCTTACAGAGTGGCTCCGGCTGAGCTGAAGGAGTTGAATATTTAGTTGCAGGAGTTACTGGATTTGGGGTTCATCAGACCGAGTTCTCGCCGTGGGGTGCTTCTGTAACGACCCAAATTTGCTAATAAGGCTTAAGGGCTTTGATTAGCGTGTCAAGAGGGCATAATTGGATGATATGGGATTTAAATGAATTAAATGCATGATTATGTGGAAAGCATGCTTATATGATTATTTGGATATTTGTGATGCATGACTATGTGTATTAGTATGCATGTAGGTCCTGATTAGGTTATAAGGGCATTCTCGTAGTTTTGGCCCGTCGAGGGCATAAATGTAACTATCTGTGATAAATTAATGAGACCACATTATTATGTTGATATATTTATAATCTGTGACTCAAGGCAACCCTAGTGAGCGAGTTAGCAAAAAGGTCACGGCAGGGATTTATACCTGGCTCGGGGCGAGCTTGGGGGTATTTTTGGGAATTTAGATAATATATTGGAGATTATTTGATATTGAAGAATATAATTGGAAACTAGTTAGGTTTCGGGAATTAAGCGATAAATATTAGAGACATTTGAGGAATTAGCAGGAATTGGGTGAAATGACCAAAATGCCCCTAGGTGGATTAAATGGTTTAGAAGTAAAGGGAGGGCAAATTGGTCATTTGGCTTATAAGGGATAAAAGTTAAGTTGCTTTATGCCTTAGTTGGAAAAGTCTAGAGTCTGAAGGAAAGAAAAGAAGAAGGAAAAATAGAAGTTCATTTTTCTCTCTGTCGGTTTAGGATTCTTCTCCATTCCTTGGGGTCTTTTGGAGCTAAAATTCAGAGGAGTTCTTGGCTAAGGCCTTGTGCTTGAGACCTTGATCAAGTGTGAAAATTCAGCAGGGATGAGGCATCCAACTCGGGTAAGTTTCTAGGGTCTGCTTTTATGTTTCTGGTTTTGGTTGAGATGATTTTTTGAACTGAGTTTTTATGGGGAATTAAGGGAATTAAAGCTGAGGATTTGAGGAGGCGTAAGCCAAGGAGGTGTAGAGGCTAGATTAAGGTTGACTCTCCACTGAAGGTATGAAATTCTAGCTCTAAAATCCTGAGGTTTTAGTTGTTTTGCTGAGTTTCTTAGTTTGAGGTCCAGCCATGGTGAATTTTTTGATTTGGAGTGCATGTGCTTAAGTTTTATGTGGTTGGGTCATTTGGGATGAGTTAGACATGTTGATAAGCTTGTTTTTAAGTTTGGTTGAAGTTTAGAAAAGTTTTGGTAAGGTTTGGCTCGGGAAAATCGAAGGAGGGAAAATGCAGGGTTGTTGTTCTGTGACTAACGCTACCGCGCTAGCCTTTGGACGTTGTAGCGCTAGGCCATGTTGTCTGGGACATTTTTAGGTTCTGTTTGTAGCACTGTAGCGCCCTCCAAAGAGCACTTTAGCGCTACCCTGTTTCCAGAAAAGGGTTTTTGGGTTATTTTCAAGGGTTTTTTCCCGGGGGTTCGGGGTTTGATTGCACCACCCCGTTTGGTAGAATTAGGGCTTCCCGAGGGCTCGGGATTGGTCCCAAGGCTAGGTTTTGAACTTGAGGTTTGGAGATGATTCTGATCTATGGTTGTGACTAGGTGCATGCTAGGGCTCAAGAGGGATCGTGCTTGAGGATCAATTGAACGAAGCTAGCAAATCTAAAGGTAAGAAAACTGCACCCAATTATGTGTTTGTGATAGGACTAAGTGCTCCCGTTAGCTGTATAATGTCATAGATGGTATTATTCCATGGGCATGTGATAAACGGCCTAAGGGTTCCATAAATTATATTTGCGCATAGGGCGCAGCTCGGCCACTAGTAGCCGAGGACAGCTTAATATTCACTGAGCTCGGTTTAAGTGGGCCGAAGTCAGTGGGATAAACAGAGGGTGCGGCCTAAGGGCGTTAAACCTGGTTAACATGTGTGGATTGATTATTGATATGGAATGATATACTTGGTATGCTGAATACTTGATTAACATGAATGCTTAAACTGTTGAGTACATGCTTATGCAGTATGAGAATTCTGATTGTTTGTTGATTGATTGTGCTTTGTTATTGTGTTTTCTTGCTGGGCCTTGGCTCACGGGTGCTATGTGGTGCAGGTAAAGGCAGGTTCGACCAATCCTGAGATGGAGAGCTGTGGGGTTGAATGTACATAGTCAGCTATTCGGTCGCCACGGCCGAGGAGTGAAACAGGACGAAAAATGTTTAACTGTCTGTTTTGCCTTAGAGTGGCTAATCATTGTATCTAGATCTTGAATCTTTTGTAAACAGTATTAAACTTATTACTTTTGGAATCCCATGTAAATAGAAAATGTTTATTTATAAGAAATGCTGCTTTTGAGACCAAAATCTTTTAACCCTAGTTCGACTATAGCTTCAGTAACACATTTTGAATTAAACGACTTGATTAGCAAGTCTTGCACCTTTATAAACACACAGTGTAACAGTCTTGGCTATCCAGGGCGTTACAACTCCAGTGTTGTTTGTTAAGAAGAAGGATGGATCTCTCAGGATGTGTATTAACTACAGGGAGCTAAACAAGTTGACCATCAAGAATAAGTACCCATTGCCTAGGATTGATGATTTGTTTGACCAGCTGCAGGGAAAGACAGTATTCTCTAAGATAGAACTCCGGTCAGGTTACCATCAATTAAGGATTAAAGAGGAGGACATACCAAATATCGCTTTTCCGTACGAGGTATGGACACTATGAATTCCTGGTTATGTCCTTTGGATTAACCAATGCCCAAAAACTTTTATGGACATGATGAATAGGGTTTTCAAGGATTATTTAGACAAGTTCGTGATTGTATTCATCGACGATATCCTGGTGTACTCACAGTCAGAGACAGAGCACGAGTAGCATCTACGTTTGGTATTGCAGCGATTAAGGGAGCGTAAGTTATACGCTAAGTTCAGCAAGTGCGAGTTCTGGTTACCACAAGTTACATTCCTGGGCCATATCATTAGTAAGGAGGGGATTCTGGTTGACCCAAATAAGGTTGAGGCAGTGAGAGACTGGTCTAGATTGAACAGTGTTTCTAAAGTGAGGAGTTTTCTATGATTAGCAGGGTATTTCCAGCGGTTTGTTGAGGGGTTCTCCAGAATAGCTACGCTGCTGACAGGATTGATGAAGAAGAAGGCAAATTATGTTTGGACAGACCGATGTGAGAACAATTTCAAAGAGTTGAAGCAGCGATTGATTACAGTGCCAGTTTTGAGTTTGCCGACCGATAATGAGAAGTTTGTGGTTTATTGTGATGCTTCTAGATAGGGTTTGGGATGTGTGTTGATGCAAGCTGGGAAGGTGATAGCCTACACATCAAGACAATTAAAGGAGTATGAGAAGAGCTATCCCATGCATGATCTAGAATTGGCAGCGGTGGTGTTCGCACTGAAAATTTGGAGACATTATTTATATGGTGAGAAGTGCGAGATATACACCGACCACAAGAGTTTGAGGTATTTCTTCACTCAGAAGGATTTGAATATGCACCAGAGACGGTGGTTGGAGTTGGTCAAGGATTATGATTGTGATATCCTGTACCATCCTGGAAAGGCTAACGTAGTTGCTGAAGCCTTGAGCCGGAAGGGCCCAGGACAGCTGTTCAGTTCAAGACAGATATCCGATAAGCTAGCAAAGGAGATGACTAGAGCAGGTATAGAGCTAGTGGTTGGTCAGTTAGCCAACATCACTCTTCAGTCTATGATCCTTGAGAGGATCAAGGAGGCATAAGGGAATGATTCCTAGTTGAGGGGTTATAAGGAGAACGTTTTGGTCGGAGCGGCTAAGGACTTATCTATTTCAGAGATGGGATTACTGAAGTAAAATGGTCGGATCTGTGTTCTGATGGATGTAGATATGCGGCGAGAGATTCTGGATGAACTGCATACCACTCCCTATTCCTTACATCCGGGTATGATGAATATGTACCATGACCTGAGAGATTTGTACTGGTGGTCAGGCATGAAGAGGGATGTGGTGGATTATGTGGCCAAGTGCTTAACTTGTCAGCAGGTCAAAGCTGAACACCAGAGGCCAGCAGGGTTGCTGCAGCCTCTAGGGATTCCAGAGTGGAAATGGGAAGATGTCACCATGGACTTCGTGGTTGGGTGGCCAAAGACCGTAGGATAGCATGATTCGGTGTGGGTGATTATGGATAGGTATACCAAGTCTGCCCACTTTTTACTAGTCAGGAGGACTTATACTGTGGAGCAGTATGCTGAGCTATATGTGAAGGAGATTGTTCGACTGCATGGGGCACCAAGGTCAATAGTATCCGATAGGGACCCCACCTTCACTTCCAAGTTCTGGGAAAGCCTGCAGAAGGCTATGGGCACACAGTTACGGTTTAGTACCGCTTATCATCCTCAGACAGATGGACAGACTGAGAGGACGATTTAGATACTAGAAGACATGCTACGAGCCTGTGTGCTAGATTTTGGGGGATCTTGGAGTAAGTATCTTCCTTTGATTGAGTTCTCGTATAACAACAGCTATCAGGCGACCATCGGAGTGGCTCCGTATGAGATGCTTTATGAGAGAAAGTGCAGATCACCTATTCATTGGGATGAGACAGGAGAGAGGAGGTATTTAGGTCCTGAAATGGTTCAGAGGACCAATGAGGAAGTTGCGAAAATTAGAGCTCGAAACCTCGCCTCCCAGAGCCGCCAAAAGAGTTATTCAGATCTGAAATGCAGGAGTGTGGAGTTCCAGGTTGGTGACCATGTGTTTCTTATGGTTTCGCCCTTGAAGGGAGTGAGACGGTTTTGTGTTCAGGGCAAGCTGAGCCCTAGGTTTGTTGGCCCCTTTGAGATATTGGAATGGGTTGGAGAGGTAGCTTACAGATTGGCAATGCCTCCAGCCTTATCAGGGGTCCATAACATGTTTCACATGTCCATGCTCCGAAAGTATGTATCAGATTCGATTCACGTTCTGAGTTATGAAAATTTGGAGCTAGATCAAGATTTATCTTATGAGGAGAAACCAGTTCAGATTCTCGATCGGAAGGATAAAGTCTTGCAGAGCAAGACCATTGCCTTGGTGAAAGTGCTGTGGAGGAACAGCAAGGTTGAGGAGGCAACATGGGAATTGGAATTTGATATGCGGGAGCGGTATCTCGAGTTATTCAGGTAATTTCGAGGATGAAATTTCTGTAAGGAGGGGATAGTTGTAACGACCCAAAAATTGGTAATAAGGCTTGGGGCCTTGATTAGTGTGCCTAGAGGGCAATAAGTGAATTATTGTTATAATATGTGAATTTATGTGAATATGTGATAGAGATGCATGTTTAGTTGAATTAAATATGCATGTGGGCCCTGTTTGGATATTAGAGGCATGTTTGTGATTTTAGCCCGTTGAGGGCATAAATGTGATAATTGTGATATGTTTGTGATATATCTGTGTAGCACGATCCGAGACAGTTCTAGGGAGCCGTTAGTCAGAAAGTCACAACGGGGTTGAGAATCCGACTAAGGGTGAGTCGAGGGGTATACCGGGTATGAGATATTTTATGGGGTTTCCGGGTTTTGGAAATAAATATTTGGAGATATATTTGAGGTTAGAATGTCTAGGAGGGAATATTGGGGAAAATTTACCATTTTTCCCTCGGGGACGTTTTGGTACCCCGGGCCTTGAGGTAACCACATAGACTTAAGTTAAATAAAACAAAAAAAGTAGGAAACTCCCAGACTTCTCTAAACCGGCTCTATCTATTCCTTCGCCTCTCTTTGGAAGATTTTCTCTCCATTTGAAGCTTGGGGAAAACTCTTGGTGAATCAAGCTAAAGACTAAGAAGTGGAGTTGGGATTTTGGGGAGATTAAAGCTTGGTACCTAGAGGATTAGCTCATAACTTAATTAAGCAAAGGCAAGTTTCTTAATATGTTTAGTTATGTTGATTTGTAGCTGAATTATGTTGATATTGGGTGTTAGGAATTAGACATGCTTGGTTTGGATTCTAGGATTTGTTTTGATTGCTTAATGGGTGCAGGAATTGGTTCTAGATTTTGTTGGTAAGCTTAGGTTACATAAGTATGAATTTTGGGTTTACGTGTTGGGTTGAGGTGATTTTGGAGGTGTTGGCTCGAAGGAAATGCAGGGAAAAAAATGGTTTTTCTGGGTTTGGAGGCGAGGATCGCGGCCCTCGGAGGGGCATGTCACGGCCCGTATGTACGCGAGGTCTGGGGAGGCCATGGAGCTCGAGGCTCACCGCGGCGCTTGGCCAAGCATGTCGCCGCCCGTGTGTGTTTCCAGGGAGGTGTTAGCCTCTGTTTTGAGGCTAGCCACGACCCTTGAGGGGTTGGGCAGCGGCCCTAGCTCAAGGTGCGGGGTGACTTGTAGGTTTTGACTTGGGAACTTAATTGCTATGGCTCGGGATGGATTTTATCACCCGGATTGATAGAATTCAAGGTCCCGAAAATTAGAATTATGGCTTGAAGCTACTTAGTGGATTAGAACTTGATGGATGAAATTGTTAATGCATTGTGACTAGGTTTTCGGCGAGGCCCGGACCAGGGAATTGTGCTCAGGACATTGGTGCTTAAAAAGCTCGGGACACAGGTAAGAGAACTACTGTTCCCATAAAGCTTGTGTTGCAGGGCTCGACCCTATATGATTGTGTTGCGGGGCATGGCCCTTTGACTGAATTTATGTGTGTTCTAATATCTGTTAATTATATTATGTGTATTTGTTAATGATGGAATAGCGATGGCCGAGAACGGCAAGTGGCCAGGTGTAGCGTTTAGCACGCGGATTGCGAGTTACCAGGGTGAGACCCCATGGGATACCTGGGATATCCTTACGGTTTAGACTGCGAACCCAGGGCCTGGTAAAGCACCTGGGACGGCATGGCCGTACTTGTATGACATGGTGTTGGCTTGATTTTATTTTAAATGTTTGATATGCGTTTATTATCTGCTTGTGAGGGTTTTCTTGCTGGGCTTCGGCTCACGGGTGATCTATGGTGCAGGTAAAGGCAAAGGGAGAGTCGATCAACCTTGAGTATGGCGAGTGGGACGAGCGGCGCGTACATGTCCGGTCTGCCTGGCTGCCTTGGCCAGGGGTTTTTTGGGAGATGTTTGTACAAAACCTGAATTTTGTCGTTTAGTCGACTCTAACTAAATTTTGAATTATAAATATTTCTAAACAATGATTTTGGGATCCTAAACGTTATATGTCTTATAATTTCCAATGAAAGGTTTATTTTCAAGTTTATAACTCTGATTATTATTTAATTACATTTTTGTCTTAGAACCTCGATTAGTGAGTTAGTTAAACTTTTAAACTCACTTAGTAACGGCTCTAAGGTAGTAGGGTGTTACAAGACTGGTGTGCGAGACGATGGTGGCCCGAGGGCACTGCAGCACAACCATGTATTTAGGCATTTATGGGACCTTAGCACGTGCTTTGGGTCTTTTACAAGCATGGAATTTTGAGCATCCACATAACCAATAATTCATCAAAATTTCCTTTGAAACTTAGAAGCTACAAACACTTAAACTAACATCAAAGTTTTACCATTAATTCACTGCAGAAACCTTACCTTAAAGATGGCTCTGCCCCTAAGCTGCACCTCAAACACTTCCGGCTTCAATCCTTCAATCTCCAAACTTCAATTCCCTAAACCTTCTCTTCCAAAACTTCAAAACTCTGAAGACAAAAAAGAGGGAGAAAGAAACATGAATGAGAGAGAGAGAGTGCTGAGAGTTATTCCATTATGTTCTGGTTATTTCCTAGAGTTTAATTTGACTATATCCCTTTACCAAAAGACCAAATTACCCCTGATATTAACCTTGCCCTCTTGTTGCCCATAGGGTCTAAATGGTGATTGCCCCGTTTCCTGCTAATTTTCTAGTCGTCCTACAAATTCTCAATTAATCCTGACATGCCCAACTAATCACCAAATGCTTACTCGTTACTCGATAAACCCCAAATATACGTTAAACTTCCTAAAATACCCTTAAGGTCACCCTAAGCCGGGTATTTCCTGCTGTGACTATTCTGCTAATCCGGTCACTAGGATCGCCTCGAGCCGTATACTGCAAATATATCAACAAAATAATGTGGTCTCAATCATTTAACAAATATAATCACATTTATGCCCTCAACATGCCAAAATTATTGATATGCCCTTATAAACAGGAATAGGCCTACATGCATATTTAATACTCATAAACATGCATATAAATATATTCATATTATCATATAAATAATGCATGCCACGTAGTCATGCATTTAATATACGAATCACACTTATATCCAATTATTCCCTCCCGGCATGCTAATCAAGGAACTAAACCCTAATAGCATTTTTGGGACGTTACAACTATCCCCTCCGACTGAGAATTTCGTCCTCGAAATTTACTTGAATAACTCGGGATATCGACCTCGCATAGTCGACTCTAGCTCCCAGGTCGCTTCCTCAACTTTGCTATTCCTCCATTAGACATTGTCTACAGGAATCTCCTTATTCCTCAGAACCTTATCATTTTTGTCTAGGATCTGAACTGGTCGCTCCTCATATGACAAATCTGTCTGTAGCTCCAGATCCTCTTACCCCAATATATGGGTCGTATCTGATACATACTTCCGAAGCATAGAAATGTGGAACACATCATGAACTCCTAATAATGATGGGGATAGAGCCAATCTGTTGGCCACCTCCCCGATCCTCTCTAGGATCATAAAAGGTCCTACGAATCTAGGGCTCAGCTTGCCCCTTTCCCAAACCTCCTTACTCCTCGCATTGGTGAAACTCGAAAAAATACATGGTCCCCGACCTAAAACTCCACGTCCATACGCTTAGGATCAACGTAGCTTTTCTGTCTGCTCTGGGATGCGAGCATTCGAGCTTGGATCTTCTCAATAGCTTCAATAGTCTACAGAACCATCTCCGTGCAACGCCCTGCGTTTAGGGCACCAGGTAAACCTATAGTTCGAGTATTTTAATTCCCTGTATTATGTATTATGTCAGGTGAACATTTTATGTTATAAGAAGTTGTGATGTGTGAATGTTTGCCATGTTGTGGTAAGTGCGTTTTTCTTTTTTTAGAAATAAAGACCTTTGGTCATGGACCAGGTCAAAAACCCTAATCGGGTAAATATCTCATATTAATTAAATAGGAAATACTTTGGCATAAAAATATTAATTTTGTCTGACACTGGGATTTTATAGTCGAGCCAATAAATTTAAGAAAAATTGATCAAGAATTTAACTTCAATCGACTGGGTTTAAGAATGGAAATTCTTACCCGAGCCCCTAAGGGCATTTTGGTCAATTTGAGTAAATTTCTAAAATTATGTGTTATGTGACAAAATTTATTTTTGGTCACATTTATTTAATTAATTTTAGCTTGGGATATTTAAAAGCTATAGGGTAAAATTTTGGTTAAAAATTAGAAGTGAAATTACCAAAGGGTCCTTGAACGCCTTAAAGTGTGGTAAATTTTGACAAGGGCATAAAAGTCTTTTCACAAGGGAGAAGAGAGAAGGGTGGGCGGCTAGGCTATGCCTATGCACTCAAGTGTCTTATGACACATATCCTAGGGAAGGTTAAGAGACTACCCTAATGATTAGTGCTCTTCCACATTTTTGTCCTTAATCCTTTTTCACCAAAACTACACACTTCTCTTAAAAATCATTTTGTCCACTCAAACAACTTTCTCTCTTCCACTCTACACTCCCAAAACCAAAATCCTTGAGCCCTTGGCTGCCATTTCTCTTCTCTTCACAAGCTTGGTTCACTCATTCTCCATTGAAGGAAGGAGAAGCTCAAGGGAAGACTAATGAAGAAGTAAGTACGAAACTTTGTCCATTTCACTTCTTTTCTTCTTCAAATCTGAAACCCTAAGGGATGGAATATGCATGCATGTGATCTAATAGCCATGCATGGCATGGATCTTATGTTCTAGGGTTCAAGGGAGATTATTCTAGGAAAATCTCGAAGTTGAAGTTTTTGGTGATCTAGTGAAAACAAAGGTGAGGGTTCTAGAGCTTTTGTGTTTTTCCATTCATCTAAAATCTCCTACTCTAACACTCTCTTAAAAATATGCATGG
Organism: Humulus lupulus; assembly: GCF_963169125.1. NCBI lineage: Eukaryota > Viridiplantae > Streptophyta > Magnoliopsida > Rosales > Cannabaceae > Humulus > Humulus lupulus. The sequence goes on along the minus strand of NC_084796.1, from coordinate 57,082,460 downwards.
AAACCTATGGGGCTTGGTTTGAGGGTATGGAATCCAAGAAGGAAGTTTGGACAAGCTAAGGACTATCATCACCAAGCTAGAACCATCAAAGGTAGATCTTTGGTTGGTTTTGAGTAGTTTTTTGTTATTGATGTTAGAGCTGGTTGTATAGGTTGTTTTGTTTATTTTTGAAGTTTATTTTATGATTGAGGGTTAGATTTTTTGATTTTTTTATTTTCATGCATGCATGTGGCTAGGGTTTTGCTAGTTGTGTTTAGTTTGCTAGAATGTGTAAAAAAGCATGCTGCCAAGATTTTGTGGTCTGGCTTCCAATGGGTCAGATCATACCCTAATACCTCTAATTTTCATTTTTGCATAGTTCTAGATGAGTGCTTGATTTTAGGATTTTGAAAATCGAAAAAAGGTGTTTTCAAACTGAAGTTATGAACCTTTTGGCATCATGATGTAAATCTGGAAAATTTCTGGGCAGCATGCACTGCCCAGATTGTTGTGATTTTTGAACGAGTTTTACTAATCAAAAAGCTATGAAATTTTGTAAGATGTTTTTTTAAAAATTTATAAGGGTCATTGTGAAATTTTAAAGGAAAATATGTTAAGGTATAAGAGATATGATTTTTCAAAGTTTTCCCTAGAATCTAGAAACAAAAATTCTGGGCAGCACGCACTGCCCAGATGGATTTAAACATTTGGTTAAGTTTTATTATTAAAAAAATTATGAACATTTGTAGGAAGCTAATATAGACATGTAAAAATATACCTGTAAAATTTCAGAAAGAACTGGGCTACAGTGTAAGAGAAATAAATTTTCAAATTTACCATAAAAACTGGGAAAATCTTCTAAGCAGCGGGCAATGCCCAGATTTCTTTATAAATTTGAATGGGTTTTGCCATCCCAAAAATTATAAAATTTTGAAGGGAATCATTTATGATATGTACAAGGACTCCTGTAAAATTTGAGAGAAAAATGTGTTATATTTTAAGAGAAATAACTTTTATAAGTTTGCCCTAATAACTAAAAGGTAGCAATTTCGAACCTTAACGAAAGGTTGATTTTTACCATTTTATAAGTTAAGGGTCCAATTTCCCTTCTTTTTTTAAAAAAAAACATAAAGAGAGATCCTAGGTTATGGGTAAGAATTGGTAAGAATGGGAGTTTGAGTTTTGTAGAACCTTTAAGAGAGTTATATGACATTGTTAGATATTATTTGAAACGAGCAATAAGCGGTATTTTAGTAAATGATAGAAAACGGTAAATTTTCATAAGAAGGCGACAACTTGGTATCTTCTAAAGATATGAGTTGAGTATAACTCTTTTTTCCTTGAACCAAAATATGAGTTATTCGATAAGTGAGTTCTTCATTTAAAGAATTTTAAAATGCATGACGGTGAGCGTGTTGCGGCGAGACCGATTTTCCTATGATATCGTTAAGACTAAAACGAAATCCAGCCTTATAAATTGTGAAGTGTATAAGATAAGATACTATAGCATAGAGTCCCTAAGAATTTATTTCATGTAGCTATTGTGGATTATTAACTATAAGAATATGTCATAGTTTAATCTGAGTCACTGTGTGGTTTCACTATAATGTTATCTAAGCGTGAAGGCTCGCTTTTGGATAGAAGGTTTCCACAAGCAAGCGCTAAGGAGTCCGGGTAAGACAACTTATGATATGTTTGGCTACAACACATTAATGACTAGTTTAGATAACTGAGTTATTAGTTAATAATTTGAACTAGTCCTTGAAGGTTTACTCAAGACCGTGGTCCTAGAGAATTCACATACTCATGACTAAGGTAAGCAATCCGGCTAGCTGCCACGACAACTATGAACTCCAGCTAGCCACCAGGGAACTATATGAGAAATCGGTTTGCCACCGATGCCTGTGTGGCTAAAGTCGGTTGGCCATCGCGATATGTAATAAGTCTGGTTCGCCACCGATGCCTGTGTGGCTAAAGTCAGTTGGTCATCGCGATATGTAAGAAGTCTGGTTCGCCACCAATGCATGTGTGCCTAAAGTCGGTTGGCCATCGCAATATGTAAGAAGTCTGATTCTCCACCAATGCTTATGTGGCTAAAGTCATTTGGCCATCGTGACATGTAAGAAGTCCAGTTTGCCACCGATGCCTGTGTGGCTAAAGTCGGTTGGCCATCGCAATATGTAAGAAGTCCAGTTCACCACTGATGCCTGTGTGGCTAAAGTCGGTTCGCCTTCACGATATGTAAGAAGTCTAGCTCGCCACCGATGCTTGTGTGGCTAAAGTCGGTTGTCCATCGCGATATGTAAGAAGTTTGGTTCACCACCGATGCCTATGTGGCTGAAGTCGGTTGGCTAACGCGTTGTGTAAGAAGTTTGGTTCGCCACCGATGTCTGTGTGGCTAAAGTCGGTTAGCCATCGTGATATGTGAGAAGTCTGACTTAACACCCATGACATAAGAGCCCGGCTAAACTCCGTGACACGTAAGTAAATTAATTCCGAAATCGAATCTCTATGGCTAAGAAAGTATGCCGAATTTCTCTAGGAGTCTGGGTGACCGGTGTAACTAGTTTACACCCGTCGATGCAATGGTGAGATATGCTAAGATATGTTAAGCTATGTTGAAGGTTCCTCCAGACCCTTAAGTAAGTATGTATGATATGATACGAATGACTAAGTAAGTATGTATGTTATAATACGACTGAGTAAGTAAGTATGTATGTTACTAGTTAAGACTGTATGTATATTCTGGGATTTTCTGCGTGCAGGTGTACTTTTGAGTTATAAATTTTGGTTATGAGGCATGACCATAAGTTTGCCAAGACGTTCGAATGTTCTTAAATTGTATGTTAGGGTTTGGTTTCATTAGAATCCAATTCTTGGTTGATTATCTGCCTAGTTACAGTTAGTAAAGTTCTTGATCTGTTTATGTGGTTATGTTTGTTAAGTTCTTCTTACTAAGCAGTTCGCTTACCTAGTTGTTTCGTGTTGTAGGTAAGCTCAAAGGCAAAGTGGATCGGTGAGTGATGGAGTTTATTTGAGAGGATGTACATGTGGACTGACCTTTTGTGAATTTACGTTTTGGAGATTAGAACCCATATGATAACTAATAATTTATTTTGGGCTCGTTGAATGTTTTAAAATTATGACACTATAATTCACTTTTAATTATGCGCATACTTCCGAAGTATCGTATGTTTTGAAAAGTTTTTTTATATGGATTTTCGGTTACCTTATTTTAGAATATGGTTATGTTTTCCGCAAATTATGTTAAGATATTTTAAGGGACGTTACACTTGGTATCAGAGCACCGGGCTAAACCGTTTATGTAGACAAACCCACATCTACGTTCTGCAAGATAGACCGACACTCACTGTAAGTACTGTCTTTTCATTTATGTTTCCTTTACTTTCTTTTATTTACCACAATCCTATAAATTATAGGTTATGGCTGATGTACTTGAGATAGATGACATTGTGATAGAGAACCTACCCCCAATCCCTACACCTAGGGTTGACTATTATAGATTATTTCACAACGAGAATCCTTGACACTTAGAGAATGATCAATGACATCGACGTGCCGTTTGGCGATGGACGCAGTACATGACAGAGGTTTTTGATAGGGCCAATACACTCGAGCGACAAAGAGCACGGTTTGCTAGCACTTATCTGAGAGGTGTGGCCCAGGTGTGGTTCCACCATCGACGTTGGCAGATGGTTCGCATCTTGTGGGACGACTTCCATATGGAGCTCAAGCTAGTGTTTGGGCCATGGATTGACTTATCTCCATGGTGGATGGCGTAGCTCATGGTTCTATGGTAGAGCCTGAGGAGGATTCTGAGCAGCTGGACGAGGATTTCGACATAGAGCTGGATATGCTGATGGATAGCATAATTTATGTTATTCTTTGAAGGTCTTATTGATACTTTTTGGTTATCACCTTGAATGTTATGACTAACTGCTTTGAGTTGAATCATTATGGTTCTTCTTTCTTGTGTATGAGCAAAACTTGTATGCTCATTTAATGTTAGTTTAGTATTCTTCCCTACTATACATTATTGTATAGAGACTCACGATGGTGCCTAACACTCGAGCCAGGAGAGGTCAAGCTGTTAATCCACCAGACCCAGCCGAGCGAGTAGCCGTTGACCAAGATGTAGGTCATGGCCGAGGTAGAGGAAGGGGTCGAGGTTGAGCGAGAGGTCCTGGAGAAAGAGCACAGTCGGAACCAAATCAGGCAACTCAGATAGAGGATATAAGAAGGACTGTGCATGAGCAGAATGTGGTGAATGCCCAGATGTTCGAGGCACTGATGAGAAGATTCCCAAAAGCGCCAGAAAACCTCGCATCCCCAGCATCCCGGGAAAATGTTCTTGAACAACAAGTTTTCATGGTGCAAGAAGACCCACTGGTGGGAGCAAACCCACTAGCTGATGCATCCAGGATAGAACAATCGAAATCGATCTCAAATTGATTTAGCTGGCAAAATCCACCTGTTATCAAAGGAACTTCGGACCCCCTGATGGTAGAGGAATGGGTCAGCCTGCTGGAGAGAATCTTTGACTTTGTGGCAGCTACCAAAAGGGGAAAGGTAATATGTGCAGTGAATAATTTAAGGAAGGACACCTGCATCTGGTGGTATATTGCTATGAAATGACGTGATGTGGCACAAATGGAATGGGTAGAATTTTGGGTCCTGTTCAATGCTAAGTACTACAACTAGATGGTGATAGATAGGAAATGGTTAAGTTCGCCAACCTAGTCCAAGGGTCTTCTAGAGTACAGGAGTACGTGCGCTAGTTTGACCAACTCTCAAGATTTGCTCTTGATCTGGTACACACTGAAGCCAACCGGGTACGCAAATTCATGAAGAGGTTGAAAAGATAGATAGTTTAGTTTGTGGACATTGGGAAGACCAATCTGGATACTTATGATGAAGTCATAGAGCGAGCAATTCGCCAAGAATCTTGGTTAGTACAAGAAAAGAAAGAGCCTTACAGGGCTGAAGAACGAGCATATGTTCCAAATGACCAAGGAAGATACTTTAAACAACCAAAGCCATTAGAAAATACCCCATGAGTCTATGCACTCACCCAGGGTGATAAAAGAGCTGGGACTTTCAACATGATGTCAGGTCAACTTCCTGTGGTTAATAACTCAGCATATGCATTAATGGACACTAGTGCATCCCATTCTTTTATTGCTGCATCTTATGTTGATAAGATACATAGGAAGCATGAGCCTATGTCAAATTTATGTGGTGTATCCTTACCTTCGAGGGAGGATATGATGGTACGGTCTTGGGTTAAAGTCGTACCAATCTGGGTAGAAGGTCGGGAGTTGACTATGGATTTGTTAGTGTTAGATTTACATGAGTACAATGTTATTTTTGGTATGGATTGGATAACCAAATTCGGGGCGGTGGTAAATTGCAAATGAAGAAAGGTGACTATTAACCCACCTGGTGAAGAACTGTTTGTGTTCCAAGGCATATCCTACGAGAAGAATTTCTCTATAATCTCCACCTTGAAGGCTAGGAAATTACGGGACGATGGATGTGTCGGCTACTTGGCGAATGTAATAGACAAGGATAGGGAGTCTAAGCTACAACCAATAGAGGTAGCAGTGGTGTGAAAATTTCTGAAAGTGTTTCTTGAGAATTGTAACGCCCTGGTTACCCCAGAACAGTTACGGTGAACGGTGAACTGGAAATTTGACCTGCTACCCGAGTCCTTTGGTTAAAAACGTGATCTAAGTGTTATTATCAGGTTAAGGTAGAAAACCAGTAAAAAGGAAAGGGTACATTTCATTAAGTAAACAAACTGCTCATGAGCCTTTCAAAATGTTTACAAGTAGTTCGTTATACAAAAGAGTCGCTACAGTTCCAAATTTACAATCCCCGCTGGCCTAAGCGGCAAAAATAGGGTAAACCCCTAGTCCCTCTGAGAACTCCTTGACCGTGGTGGTCAAGCGGCCCTATATGTACACAACATCGCCCAAGCTCTCCACTCAGGGCTGGTTAAGCTTTTCCTTTCCTTTACCTGCACCACGTAGCACCCATGAGCCAAGGCCCAGCAAGAAAACACAATAAAACATGATATAATATCAACAGCGATCATAATAACCATTCAGGACTATCAGTCCAGTAAATAGGTGACAATAGCCAAAAGTCACAATAATGAGCATCGCTCCCTCTAGCCATGTGACGATAGGGTCACCAGGGCTTAACTGGTAAGTAATTCTCTCATAAGCTTGTTTAGGGTAGGTGCATGGTGATTGGTCACCAACATAACCTTCCTCACGACTCTAGAGTCGAAACTATGGACAACGTCCCCTTGCCACGTGACAAACGGTCACCGGGGTCATATACCTTGGCTATAGTCTTCTGGTCGTAGACCAGACAAGCGCTTATAAGTTCTTCGACCTTAGGGCCGGTCCCGTATTAATGCCATAGAGCCATTCAATGCGTGATCATCGACTTTAGAGTCGGTCCCTGACTAGTCAGTGTCTTAAACAGGTAATCAGCATTCATTAGCATTTATTATGCAATCCACGTTCACATATATCAACCAACGTGCCTCAATATCAAACCATGCATGTCATATACTTGTACAGGGTGCAACTGTATCCATACACTGTTTTCTTACCTCAAGTTTGAGCGAGAAGTACGATAAAGACGACCCCTGAGAACGATCGATCTTTTAGTTCCTTAGCGGTCACCTAATCACAACCAATTATAACCTCCATTAATGAGAATCCACAATAATAGGGTCTTAACCTAAGAACCACCCTCGGGACCTCGAAACATGCACACACGGTGAGTAGATTCGATCCCGGGCCTTAAGGATTGAAACCCCAAGTCAAAAACCCTTAAAAACACTCAAAACGGGGTTTGGAAGGAACAGGGTAGCGCTACAGCGCTCAACCCCTAGTGCCACAGCGCTCTACTCAGAACCTCCCAAGCGCCAGAAAGCCTCCTGAGGAGCGCTATAGCGCCCTAGGGTGGGCGCTGTAGCGCTACCTCCAGGCCCAAACTTCCCTGAACCGACCTTCTTCAACTCCTTCGATTCCAACTCGATTTCCAAGCTTCCAAATCCTATTCTTGATGCCAAATAGACCCAAAAATCATTCTAACACACCCCAAACATCACAAGCATGGGAACCCTAGCCAAAACTCCCAACAAAACCATGAATTCACCCTAGTAATCTCAGCTGCAAATAAAACCAGAACAGGGCAAACCAGAGAAAACCATGGTTAGAAACTTACCCAAAGCTTGGCTTATGATGGTCTTCAATGGTGGAACACACTCCTAAACTCCCAAGGCTTGCTTCCTAAGCTTGAATCCTCAAAATTGGTTCAGAAACCACAAAGAAAAGTGAAGAAAAGAAGGTACGGGAGAACTCTTTGCATACTCTGTTTTTCCACTACTTTCTTCAGCCATCAAGAGTTATATCTTTCCTAGGGGTGAAATGTCCATTTTACCCCTAGGTCAATTATTACCTTCTAAAGGCTCCCAAGGGCATATTTGGTACTTCCCTCCTATCTCGTTAATCATAATTAACGCTCTCCAATTCCCGCTATTCTCAATGTCCTCAAATACCAATAATTCACAACTCGTTACCCTTTATCTCTCGGTAATGCTCTAACCATCAAAATCACCCCGAGACTCAACCCAAGTCCCGACACTTAAACCTGTTGTGACTAAACCGCTAATCAATATTCTACGATCGTCTCATGTCGAATAGCTCGAACAAACCCACATCATAATGTGGTCTCAACATATATCACCGACATGCATACAATTGACATTATATTATAATATAATTCTCATAAACATGCATAAACACATTAAATGGCATAATTAAACAATTATGGCCCTCCCGGCCTACAAATCTAGCCGTTAAACCACATTAGGGAATCCGGGGCATTACAAGGATCTTCCAGGGATTACCCCGGACGGAGAAGTTGAGTTCGAGATCGAGTTGATTCCAGGCACCATACCGGATGGCACCGGCAGAGCTTAAAGTACTGCAAGTGCAATTACAAGAATACCTGGGTAAAGGATTTACACGACCAATTCATTCTCCTTGGGGAGCCCCGGTACTATTCGTGAAAAAAGGAAGACGGCTCCATGGGAATGTGTATAGACTACTGCGAATTCAAGAAAGTGACGATCAAGAATTGATACTCGTTGCCCAAAATTGATGATCTATTCGATCAAATATAGGGAACATCAGTATTCTAGAAGATTGACTTGAGATCCGGATACCACCAATTGAAGGTCAAGGAATCAGATATTCCCAAGACCGCATTCCAAACTCGGTATGGCCACTATGAGTTCGTAGTAATGTATTTTGGACACACCAATGCACCTGCGACATTCATGGATCTTATGCATAGGGTACTGGGTGAGTATCTAGACAAACTCGTGCTCGTGTTTATAGATGATATACTCGTATACTAACGAAACCAGGAAGAAAAATGCTCAACACTTGGAACTAATCTTACAGCGATTGCGTGAGAAAAAGTTGTACGCCAAGTTCTCCAAGTGAGAATTTTGGTTGAATCAAGTGAGTTTTCTAGGACACGTGGAGTGAAGAGACGGGATTGCAATCGATCTGGCCAAAATCGAGGCGTTGAAACAATGGAAAGCCCCAAAGAATGCACAAGAGGTCTGCAGTTTCTTGGGTTTGGCAGAGAAAAGTAGACTTACCCTACAAGACGAACCCGAGCCTTATTTCCATCTTCATTTTTCATTTCACAGAGGTGAAGAAAGTAATGGCGCAACCTTTGTCCCCAGCCACGGTAAGGTCCATTTTCACTATTTGTCATTTTCTTGCCTATTAACGCTTTAGTAATGTAAATATACATAATATTTATTTATTTTGAAGTTTTAGGGCAAAAATAAAGAAATATTGAGTGTGTAATGAGATTTTAATGTATGTTTATATTGTAGTTTCAAGCTTTTCTATAACTTTTTTGAACGTTTGTGGTAGATTATAAGACATATTTTTGTTCAAAATAGGTATTGGTCACTAAAACTTGATTTTTTTTAATATTTTAGATTTTGGGTATTTTTTATATTATTTACCTAATTTATTTGTATTTTAATAATGCTAATATTAATTATGTTATATCTTTAAAATCTATTGTATTTTACTTATTTTTTATATTATAATATTATTTTTTACATAATTTTTTTTATTATTTACATAATGATATTTTTAATTAGATAATTATTTATTAAATTAGGTTATTATTATATAATATTTAATATATATATAATCAGAATTGAATAATTGAAAATAATTGTATATAATCGAAATTGAATTATTGAAAAAAATTATATATAATCAGAATTAAATTATTGAAAAAATATATATAATCAGTAATTAATTTTTTTTTTAAAATGCTTTCTCTGTGGTTGTGTTGAAAAAACCGCAGAGAAAAATTACTTTTCTCAGCGGTTGTATAGAAAAAACTGCGGAGAAAAGTAATCTTTATCTGCTGTTTTTTCAACACAACCACAGAGAAAGATGTGCTTTTCTCTATTGTTTTTGCAGCACTTTTCTCTGCGGTCGAATACACTGCGTTTTACACTACTCCAAAAACCGCAGTGTATTAAGTAAAAAAACCGCAGAGAAAAGTATTTTTTTGTAGTAATGTACCACTACTACGCATATAGGTTTTCTCTGTGCTTTTTTTTCAACTTTAAATAAAAAGCGCAGAGAAAAGGTCCCCATGAGTATGAAATACCATTTTGTTGTGGTTTTTTTTTTTCAAAATACAGTCTAAAGTTCGAAGATTGCAGAGGCGGAGACTTTTCTCCACAGTTATACTACTTTTCTCTGCAGTTATATAGAAAAAACCGTAGATAACGTTTTTGAAAGTCTACTTTTCTCTGCGGTTTTTTCTTTTCTCTGTTGTTTTTTCTATATAATCGAGGAGAAAAGTAGTCTACTTTTCTCGGCGGTTTTTTATATATAACCGCGGAGAAAAGTACCACTTACCTTACAAGACGAACCCGAGCCTTATTTCCCTCTTCATTTTTCATTTCACAGAGGCGAAGAAAGGAACGGCGCAACCTTCGTCCCCAGCCACGGTAAGGTCCATTTTCACTATTTGTCATTGTTTTTTTGTCATTTTCTTGCCTATTAGTGCTTTAAATAATGTAAATATACATAATATTGATTTATTTTGAAGTTTTAGGGCAAAAATAAAGAAATATTGAGTGGGTTTAATGAGATTTTAATGTATGTTTATATTGTAGTTTCAAGCTTTTCTATAACGTTTTTGAACATTTGTGGAAGATTATAAGACATTTTTTTTTGTTCAAAATAGGTATTGATCACTAAAACTTGATTTTTTTTAATATTTTAGATTTTGGGTATTTTTTATATTAATTACCTAATTTATTTGTATTTTAATAATGTTAATATTAATTATGTTATATCTTTAAAATGTATTGTATTTTACTTATTTTTTTATATTATAATATTATTATTTACATAATTTTTTTTATTATTTACATAATGATATTTTTAATTAGATAATAATTTATTAAATTAGGTTATTATTATATAATATTTAATATATATATATAATCAGAATTGAATAATTGTATATAATCAGAATTGAATTATTGAAAAAAATTATATATAATCAGAATTGAATTATTGAAAAAATATATATAATCAGTAATTAATTTTTTTTTAAAAATGCTTTCTTTGCGGTTGTGTTGAAAAAATCATAGAGAAAAATTACTTTTCTCGGCGGTTGTATAGAAAAAACCACAGAGAAAAGTAATCTTTCTCTGCGATTTTTTCAACACAACCACAGAGAAAGATGTGGCTTTTCTCCGCGGTTTTTGCAGCACTTTTCTCTACGGTCGAATGCACCGTGCTTTACATTACTCCAAAAACCGCAGTGTATTAAGTGAAAAAACCGTAGAGAAAAGCCTTTTTTGTAGTAGCGTACGCTTATGGCCGCACTGACCCGGAAGAACATCAAGTTTGAGTGGATAGACAAGTGTGAACATAGTTTTGAAGAGTTAAAACTAGATTAACAATTACTCCAGTGCTCACTATCCCAAAAGGCACAGAGGGTTATGCCATTTACAGTGATGCATCAGGTCAGGGACTCGTGGAAGTTTTGATGCAACACGGGAAAGTGATTGCATATACCTCCTGACAACTGAAAAAAAAAATTACGAGAAATAAAAAGACTATCCAACTCAAAACATGGAATTAGCAGTGGTAGTGTTCGCATTGAAGATCTGGAGACATTATCTCTATGGGATCCAGTGCGACATATACACGAATCACAAGAGTCTAAAATATTTCTTCACTCAGAAAGAGTTAAACATGAGACAATAGAGATGGTTAGAATTGTTCAATGATTACGATTGTGATATATTGTACCACCCAGAAAGGGCTAATAAAGTAGCTAATGTGTTGAGTCGGTAGCCAATGGCTTATGTAATTTTAGTGAGTGAAATACCCCAAGAACTACAAATCGATATATCCAAATTGGATTTGGAGGTAGTAGTGGGAAGATTGGCAAGGTTATCCGTTCAACCCACGATCATGGAAGCGATCCAAGGGGGGACAGCTTGCAAATCTATGGATCCAATGACTAGTGCATGAGACAATGAAAGACTTGCGACCAGGGTTTCACATCTCAGAGGATCAAGTGTTGGGTTTCAAGGGTAGAATATGCGTGCCCGATGATGAAGAGATCAAGGTGAAAATATTTTAAGTGGCCCACAATACTTCTTACGCTATGCATCCGGGAACCCCTAAGGTGTATCAGGATCTCAAAAGATACTTTTGGCGAGTAGGAATGAAGAAAGATGTAGCAGAATATGTGGCACACTGTTTGACGTGTCAACAAACCAAGACGGAGCATAAGTGACTCGCAAGGTTATTGCAACCGCTATAGAACCTTGAGTGGAAATGGGAAATGGTCATCATGGACATTGTTACCTGGTGACCACACACTCTGAAAGGGCACAATGCAATTTGGGTTATCGTGGATATATTGATAAAATCCACCCATTTCTTGCCTATTAAGATTACTGACGGTGTAGATAAGTTGGCCGAATGGTACATCATTGAGATAGTGTGATTATTCTCATCTCTATAATGTCCGACCGTGATGGAAGATTTTACCTCCTTGTTTTGGAGAATAATGAAAATGGGATTGGGAACTAAACTCAAGTTTAGTACTACCTTCCATCCACAGACGAATGGCCAAAGCAAACGAACCATTCAGACCTTGGAAGATATGATGAGAGCTTGCGTGCTAGATGTTCAAGGTTGGTGGAGTGTAAAACTTCCATTAATTGAGTTCGCCTACAATAATAGCTATCATGTGTAACGTCCTCCTAATCCTAGACCATTACACAGTGTACTTTAAATTGTGTCAGACTTGCTAACCAAGTCATTTGGTTTAAAACGTGTAACTACAGTTAATGTGAAGGGTTAGGGTTAAATTTTTTGGTCAAAAGAACTGTTGACTTTTATTTTATTTAAAAAGTTCCATACATTCATGGGATCCCAAAGTATTACAAAAAAATTCTTAAAGAAGTGTAGGTATATAAAAAATTACTTCCAGTCGACCTAAGCGGCAAAAACAGGGCTACAACCCTAGTTCCTATGGGATATCATCGGTCGTGGTGGTCGAACAGTCGCATATGTACAAGCCGCAACCAAAGCTCTCCAACTCATTGATGGTCAAGCTTTCCTTTCCCCTTACCTGCACCACAAAGCACCCGTGAGCCAAGGCTCAGCAAGAAAACTAAACATGTGCATAAATGGAACAATACAGAATCCCAAATACTTATCTAGCATGTCCATCTATAATAACCTACAAATACAATCAATCAGTTACATACAAATTTTCATTGGACCAATTTAGGGGCTGCTGCCCTAAATAGTTGACCATAGAGCCAACCCCGGGGCCTATGCCCTAGCTATGTGACCATAGAGTCACCTGGGGCCCTCGCTCTTAACCATGAGTAACTAGCCATAGAGCTAGCCCAATGCCTTTGGTTTTCCAATGACCATAGAGTCGGCCAACGTACTAGTACGTTGCTGGTTCAGGCCTAAGCCTTTCGACCAGCGCGCAGCGCGCTTTTGCCATCCTTGACTAATAAGTCAAGCCCTGATCCAAGTATTCGAACTTCAAAACAGAAACAAATACGAATAGGCACATCCCAACAAAACGAGTATGCATGCATGGTAATTACATAACACCATTGAGTAACTGTACTCACAATACTAATCATCCCTATTTAATGGGGCCTCAGACCCTAACCACGAAATTCATACAACAATCATGAAACACTTAAGCAGGTATAGAATGTTCAAGTAGGTGTAACCAACATGTGAAACAATAGCTTAAACATAAACGTCCTCAGGGCCCAAGCCCTAGTCATGATAATTGATAACAGTCAGGCCATGCCCTAATCACATATAACACGTATTGGCTGTAGTTTTCTTACCTCAGGTCCGAGTATACCATTAATAAGAATGACCCTCAAGCACGATCCCGGTTCCGTGCCTCTAGCGATAACCTAGTCAAAACCATAATATAGGATTCCATCAATAATGAGTAGATAAAGGTTTTCGGACCTAGTCCTTGCCTGTGGGGCCTCAAGTTCCACTAAACCGGGTAGTGGAATCAATCCCAAGCCCTAAGGAAAAAGGTTCCCATTTTTAAAATACTCCCCAAAGCCAAAAATACCCAGGCGGGCCGCGCCCTTACCTTGAGGGTCGCGACGCGCCCCCTCCTATCCAAGAGCCTCCCCCTCAATCAAGGGGACACAGGCCGCGACTTGCCATTGAAGGTGCGGCGTGCCTCCTAGACAAAGATCTCCCAAGGCCTGGGTTCAAGCTGGGTCGTGACCCCTCAAGAAAAGAGTCGCGACTTGGTCCCACGAACCCAGGTTTTCTTCAATTTTCAACAGCTAAATTCAATACAAACTAACCCAATTTCACCCCAAAACCATAATTCAATTACCACAATAGTTGTAACATCTTCCCAACAGCAAAAACCCACAAAATTCTAGTCTTAAAACTCATCAAAGCACCAATTCCAATTCTTGAGTTAAAAGGTTCAAAACACTTTAAAACATCCAAAACAACACATAATTTTAATGGAAAAGATGATCTGGAGCTTACCTCAACTGGAAGTTAATCTCTCAAGTTGCAACAAAACTAATCCCCCAAGTTTAGACCTCCAATCTTCAAGCTTCAGCTAGAAATTCTCCTTTAATTCACAAGGAAATCCCTAGGAAAGTTGAGAGAAAAATAGGAAGAGGGAAAGAGAAAGGAGAGCGTCGGTTTCTAAAAAGTGTGCTCCTTGAGGTGTTTACGTGTTCTGTTTTGTTTCCTAAGGCTTAAGTGACTTAAGCTAATCCCGAGGCTTGGGGTACCAAAAACGTCCCCGAGGGCAAAATGGTCAAATTCCCCAGTATCTCCTCCTATACTCCCTAACTCCAAATATATATCCAATTATTCATTTCAACTACCCGATAACCCAAATAATGCCAAATACCCAAAATACCCCTTGACTCGCCCTGAGTTAGGTATTGGGTCCTGTTGTGACTTTCCTACTAATCTGCTCCCTAGGATTGTCTTGTGTCGAGTAACCCAAATAAAACCACATAATAATGTGGTCTCATACATGCATTACATATATATTTAATTATGCCCATAACGGGCCAAATTACCAAAATTGCCCTTCTAATAAGAATCGAGCCCACATGCATATTTAATACCCCTAAACATGCACAACTAGTCATATTATCACATAATCCACATAATTATAATTAAATATAAAAAATACATTTATAACTCCATATATTGCCATCCTGGCCCCCTAATCAAGGCCCTAAGCCTTATTGGGTAATTTTGGGACGTTACATCATGACTCGATAAAAATTGCTTCATATGAGGCACTATACAAAAGAAAGTGCCGATCTCCAATCCACTGGCATGAGACCGATGAGAGGAAATTCTTGGGTTCAGAAGAGGTAGACCAAACTACGGAAGACATTAGGTTAATCTGTCAGAGGTTCCAGACCTCTATAGATCGACAACGCAAATATGTTGATCGTCGTCGGAGACCATTAGAATTTGAAGTTGGGGACAAGATACTGTTAAAAATAGCTTCACTGAGAGGAGTTAGAAGGTTCGGGGAAAAATGGCAAGTTGATCCCTAGGTAGATAAGGTCGTTTGTGGTTCTAGAACGCATTGGAAAGGCGGCTTACCGACTAGCACTTCCGCCCCCGTTGTCTAGAGTTCGCAATGTATTCCATGTGTCAACATTATGAAAGTATGTGAACGACCCCAATCTTGTGCTAAGTACGATGAACTTAGCATAGATCCTCATCTTATGATTCTGGATCGGAAAGACAAGGTGTTAAGGATCAAAACAATACCTTTGGTAAATGTGTAGTGGTGTAACCATGGGGTAGAAGAAGCAACACAGGAACCCGGAGACCGGATGAGAGAGTTATACCCACAGTTGTTCTAAGTTTCGAGGATGAAACTTGTATCTAGTGTAGGTATTGTAACGCCCCATGTTTAGGGCACTAGGTAAAACTCTAGTTCGGGTATTTTAATTCCCTGTATTATGTATTATGTCAGGTGAACATTTTATGTTACAATAAATTGTGATGTGTGAATGCTTGCCACACTGTGGTAAGTGCGGTTTTCTTTTTTTAGAAACCGAGACCTTAGGTTGTGGACAGGGTAAAATACCTTAATCGGGTAAAAGTCTCAGATTAATTAAATAAGAAATACTATGGCATAAAAATATTAATTTTTTCTAACATGCAGACTTTATAGTCGAGCCAATAAATTTAAGGAAAATTGATCGAGGATTTAATTCCAATCGACCGAGTTTATGAATGGAAATTCTTGCCCGAGCCCCTAAAGGCATTTTGGTCAATTTGAGTAAATTACCAAAATTATGTGTTATGTAAAAAAATTTATTTTTGGTTACATTAATTTAAATCATTTTAGCTTGGGATATTTTAAACTATAGGGTAAAATTTTGGTTAAAAATTAGAAGTGAAATTACAAAAGGGTCCTTGAATGCCTTAAAGTGTGGAAAAATTTGCTAAGGGCATACAAGTCTTTTTACAAGGGAGGAGAGAGAAGGGTGGGCGACTAGGCTATGCCTATGCACTCAAGTGTCTTATGACACATATCCTAGGGAAGGTTAAGAGACTACCCTAATCATTTGTATTCTTCCACATTTTTGTCCTTAATCTTTTTTCACCAAATCTACACACTTCCCTCAAAAATCATTTTGTCCACTCAAAAAACTTTCTCTCTTCCACTTTACACTCCGAAAACCGAAAGCCCTGAGCCCCTTGGCTAGCATTTCTCTTCTCTTCACAAGCTTGGTTCACTCATTCTCCATTGAAGGAAGGAGAAGTTCAAGGGAAGACTAGTGAAGAAGTAAGTACGATACTTTGTCCATTTCACTTATTTTCTTCTTCAAATCCAAAACTCTAGAGGGTGGAATATTCATGCATGTGATCTAATAGCCATGCATGGCATGGATCTTGTGTTCTAGGGTTCAAGGGAGGTTGTTCAAGGTAAGGGTTCTGAAGTTTTTTTGTTTTTCCATTCATCTAAAATCTCCTACTCTAACACTCTTTTAAAAATCTGCATGTGAAACCTATGGGGCTCGGTTTGAGGGTATAGAATCCAAGAAGGTAGTTTGAAGAAGTTAAGGACTATCATCTCCAACCTAGAACAATCAAAGGTAGATCCTTCGTTTGTTTTTGGTTATTGATGTTAGATCTAGTTGTATAGGTTGTTTTGTTGGTTTTTAAAGTTTATTTTATGCTTGAGGGTTAGATTGGTTGATTTTTTGATTTGCATGCATGCATGTGGCTAGGGTTTTGCTAGTTGTGTTTAGTTTTGCTAGATTGTGTAAAAATGCATGCAGCCATGTTTTCGTGGTCTAACTTCCAACGGATCAGATCGTACCCGACTACCTCTTTTTATGGAAATAATTTGTATGTTTACATAGTTCTAGATGAGTACTTGAGTTTAGGCTTTTGAAATTTGAAAAAAGGTGTTTTAAAATCGATGTTATGGACTTTTTGGCATCTTAATGTAAAATTGGAAAATTTCTGGGTAGCATGCACTGCCCAGATTGTTTTGACTTTTGAACGGATTTTACTAATAAAAAAGCTATGAAATTTTGTAAGATGGTATTTTAGACATGTATAAAGGTAATTGTGAAATTGTAAAGGAAAATATTTTAAGGTATACACTGTGAAGTGTATAAGAGACTATAGTATAGAGTCCCTAAGAATTTATTTCATGTAGCTGTTAGGAAAACTTTATACAAGATCTTTATTTATTTTCATGTATATCTAATATTAAAAAAATTAATACGAGATAGCCTAAAACATGTTTCTAAAATTGAATTCAAAGAGAAACAAAGAATAGAATACTTACAGTATACGCAGCAGAATGAAAGAGTCTTTCCTTCAGTTTCTCTAACTCTTGTATCCTCTCTGTCGCAGAGTATTATCAAGAAACTGAACCGATCTTCTATTTTCTTCACAATCTTCCAATGTATCCTTAGAATCACCTAGACTAGTGTGGGAAATTCTCAACACATGATATAGATATACAGAGAAGAAGAGAAAATAACTAAGAGGCTTAGAAAAGGACTTGTGTTTAGAGAGAATCTAAAATTATCAGAAAATCTGACTTGTGACTTATCAAACTTGTGTTTTGACTTCTCTCTAAGCACTCCTTTTATAGACTCAATTAGGCCATTTAATTTAATTAAAAAATCAATAATATAATAGCCAATTTGAAGCCCTAGGTCGAAATTATCATGGGCTATAGGCCTGCGAAATTTCCCATTTGATTATAAGCCCATTTGACTTAAAAACAAGGCCTGCATTATTTTCTATTGATTTAATTAATTAAATAATTATTTAAATCCTTTATCAAATTAATTATTTATAATTTGAACTTTTATTTAAACTTATTTATTAATTTAGATACCAATTTATCTTAATTAATAAATCTGCCATAATTTCTGTTTTCTTCTCAAAATTACATAACTCTGTGAAACTATCCAAAATTGACCTGGTCAACTTTGATAATTCTAATTAATAATTAAATCAATTAATTGAGACTATCTAGATGATTTTATCCCAGGCACAATGGGGACCATGGGCCTATGAAATCAAGCTCCAATAAGTTATCATAAATCTAACAAATAGATTTACTAACTTATTAATTCCTCATGACTCCACTATAGACTCGGAGTTGCACTCTTGAATTCATAGAACGCTCTTTAACAAATATAGATACGCTATTAATTATTTATTGTTACAACCATAATTGTCACTCAATCCTCTATAGATGGTCTACAATGAGATAGGAATAAAATACTGTTTTACCCCTCATTGTATTTTATCCTTAAAACACTTAGTTCCTTGTAAATGATATTTCAGTAAACTAATTTAATTACTGAAGAGATCTCTATCATTTAACACCTTGAACCAAACTAAAAGAAAACCATCGTTTCACTTCTTCATTAGAAGCTATAGATGTTCATATCTATGATTAACACTCCCACTCAATTATACTACCGAGTTCCCAAGATGTAAGTATGGGCTAGTCCGTAGGGTAAGCTGGTAACAAACAAGTCAAAGAACTCAAATAATACAATCAGTTAGAATACTAACCACTCAGAATTGAGATATATGGTCAACTATATGATATGACTAGAATAGATAATAGCGATATGTTTACTTATCTTATCAACTGTCAATATCACTCCTGTCCGATGTAACAAATACATCTAATCTTATCTACTTTGCTAATGTTCTGGAAAGAACATAGCACTGTAATGTGTAAGTACATCATATCATAGATTGACAAGTCAGTGTAAATCCTGTGCACTGACTAATCTTAGGACTAACTTATTTTGAACATATAATCATATTTATATTCCACTGTGATTACGTCACTATAAATAAGATCAACTATATGCTCGGGATTTAATAGAAGTTTATATTATTTAAATAATCATGAAAATAAAACATGTGAGCAAAGTGATTGACCAAGTCAAAAAATGATTTCTATTCTTTTATTGATAATAAAATGAGATTACAAATAATTTGGGTTTTAATTAGGGCATAAAACCCCAACAGTAGCTATTGTGGAATATTAACTATAAGAATATGTCATAGTTTAATCCAAGTCATTGTCTGATTTCACTACAATGTTATCTAAGCGTGAAGGCTAGCTTTTGGATAGAAGGTTTCCAAAAGCAAGCGCTAAGGAGACTGGGTAAGAAAACTTATGATATTTTGGCTACAACACGTTAATGACTAGTTTAGATAACTGAGTTATTAGTTAATAATTTTAACTAGTCCTTGAAGGTTTACTCAAGACTGTGATCCTAGAGGATTCGCATACTCATGACTAAGGTAAGCAGTCCGACTTGCTACCGTGACAACTATGAACTCTGGCTAGCCATCGGGGAACTATGTGAGAAACCGGTTTTCCACCGATGCTTGTGTGGCTAAAGTCGGTTGGCCATCAGGATATGTAAGAAGTCTGGTTCACCACTGACGCCTGTGTGGCTAAATTTGGTTGGCCACCACAATATGGAAGAAGTTCGGTTCGCCACCTATGCCTGTGTGCCTAATTTCTTTTGGCGATCACGATATGTGAGAAGTCTGGTTCACCACTGATGCCTGTGTGGCTAAAGTCGGTTTGCCATCTTGATATGTAAAAAGTCTGGATTAATCCCCGTGACATAAGAGTCCGATTAAACTCCGTGATACGTAAGTAAATTAATTTTGGAATCAAATTTCTATGGCTAAGAAAGTATGCCAAATTCCTCTAGGTGTTTGGGTAACCGGTGTAACTAGTTTACTCCCGTCGACGCAATGGTGAGATATGCTAAGATATGTTTAGATATGTTGAAGGTTCCTCTAGAACCCTAAGTAAGTATGTATGATATGATACGAAACGAATGAATAAGTAAGTATGTTTGTTATGATACGACTGGGTAAATAAGTATGTATGTTACCAGTTAAGAATATATGTATGCTCTGGGATTTCTGCGTGAAGCTGTACCTTCAGGTTATAAATTTTGGTTATGGCTGCCTAGGTGGAACTCGAGCTGGCCCTAAGGGTT
Source organism: Humulus lupulus (assembly GCF_963169125.1). NCBI lineage: Eukaryota > Viridiplantae > Streptophyta > Magnoliopsida > Rosales > Cannabaceae > Humulus > Humulus lupulus. The sequence goes on along the minus strand of NC_084796.1, from coordinate 57,062,281 downwards.
ACGGTGTGCCTCAAGTAAGAGGCGCTAGCCTCTTATTCTATGGGGGAGGCGGGTCGTGACTTAGCTTTTAGGGTCACGGTGCACCCACAAGTCAGCATGCCACCAAGGGCCTTCTAGGGCACGCGGGTCACGACTCCCATGAACTGGGTCGCGGTGCACCCCTGTTAACCCATAAATCCCTGGATTTTTGTACATTTCCACCCAACCTAACTAATTAAAATCCAACCCAACACACCAGATCCAGAATTTCAACCACTATATCACAATAGCCCACTCAGAGCATCACAACCTCAAAATATTCTGACCTAAAGTCCTTCTAATAACCCATAATTAATCAAAAATTCCTTTGAAACATAGAAGCTACAAACAATTAAACTAACAGTAAAGTTCTACCATTAATTCACAGATAAAACCTTACCTTAAAGATGGCTCTGCCCCTAAGCTACAACTCAAACATTTATGGCTTCAATCCTTTAATCTCCAAACAACAATTCCCTAAGCCTTCTCTTCCAAAGCATCAAACGTGAATGAAAGAGAGAGAGAGAGAGAGATAAGAGTTATTCCACTATGTTCTGGTTATTTCTTAGAGTTTAATTTGACTATATCCCTTAACCAAAAGACCAAATTTCCCCTGATATTAACCTAGCCTTCTTGTTGCCCATAGGGACTAAATGGTCATTGCCCCATTTCCCGCTAATTTCTCGAGTCATCGTACAAATTTCTCAATTAATCCCGACATGCCCAACTAATCACCAAACACTCACTTGTTACTCGATAAACCCCAAATATATGTTAAATTTTCCAAAATACCCCTAAGCTCACCCCGAGCCGAGTATTTAACCCTGTTGTGACTATTTCGCTAATCCGCTCACTAGGATCGCCTCGAGTCGTATAATGCAATTATATCCACATAATAATGTGGTCTCGGTCATTTAACACATATAATCATATTTATGCCATCAATAGGCCAAAATTACATATATGCCCTTATAAATAGGAACGAGCCTACATGCATATTTAATACTCATAAACATGCATCATGCATGCCACGTAGTCGCGCATTTAATCAATTAATCATACATATATCCAATTATGCCCTCCTGGCACGCTAATCAAGGCACTAAACCCTAATCGCATTTTTCGGGCGTTACAACTATCCCCTCCCACTGAGAATTTCGTCCTCAAAATTTACCTGAATAACTCAGGATATCGATCCCGCATAGTCAACTCTAGCTCCCAGGTCGCTTCCTTGACCTTGTTATTCCTCCATTAAACTTTTTCTAGAGGAATCGCCTTGTTCCTAAGAACCTCATCCTATCTGTCTAGGAACTGAACTAGTCGCTCCTCATATGACAAATCTGTTTGTAGCTCTAGATCCTCTTACCCGAATACATGGACCGTATTTGATACATACTTCCGAAGCATAGAAATGTGAGATACAACATGAACTCTTGGTAATGATGGGGGTGGAGTCAATCTGTAGAATACCTGCCTGATCCTCTTCAGGATCTCAAAAGGTCCTATGAATCTAGGGCTCATCTTGCCCTTTTTCTCAAACCTTCTTGCTCCTCACAATGGAGAAACTCGAAAAAATACGTGCTCCCCGACCTGAAACTCCACATCCCTACGCTTAGGATCAGCATAGCTTTTCTGTCTGCTCTGCTATGCGAGCATTCGAGCTCAGGTCTTATAAATAGCTTCATTAGTATACTGAACCATCTCCGGTCCCAAATACTTCCTCTCCCCAATCTCATCCCAATGAATGGGTGAGCTAATCCAATCGTTGATTGATAACTGTTGTTGTATGAAAACTCAATAAATGGGAGGTACTTACTCCAAGACCCCTCGAAGTCTCACACACATGCTCTAAGCATGACCTCCAATATCTGGATTGTCCTCTCAGATGACCCGTCTGTCTGAGGATGAAAGGTTATACTAAACTTCAACTAAGTTGCCATAGCCTTCTGTAAACCACCCCAAAATATGGAGGAAAACATGGGATCCCAGTCTAATACTATAGATATAGGAACCCCATAAAGACCTACAATCTCCCTCACATACAACTCTGCATACTGATCCACAGTATAGGTTGTCCTCACTGGTAGAAAGTGAGCTGACTTGGTGTACTTGTCTACTATCACCCACACCGAGTCGTGTTGCCCCACCGTCCTGGGTAAACCTCCCACAAAATCCATAGTAATAACTTCCCACTTCCACTCGGGAATACCTAAAGACTGTAATCCCTAACTGCTTCTACCTTGGACGGATCCACCTTAATCACATCTCCACTAACAATGTGTACAAGGAATGTCACTTCCGGCAGCCATAACCCACACTTCTTAAATTTAGCATATAATCGATGCTCCCTCAACCTCTGCAATAATAGTCAGAGATGTTGCCCATGCTTTGCCTCTAAACAAGAGTAAACCAAGATGTCGTTGATGAACACAATCACAAACTGATCCTAGAAATCGTTGAACACCCTGTTCATCAGATCCATAAACATTGCTGGGGCGTTGGTCAATCCAAATGACATGACCAAACACTCATAATGCTCGTACCTCGTGTAGAAGGCCGTCTTCAGAATATCCTCGTCCTTGATCCTCAGCTGGTGATAACCAGATCAAAGATCAATCTACGAGAATATTGTCTTACCCTTCAGCTGATCGAACATGTCATCTATCCTCGGTAGGGGGTACTTGTTCTTATAGTCAATTTGTTAAACTCCCTGTAGTCTATACACATTCTCAGAGTCCCATCCTTCTTCTTCACAAATAAAACTGGAGCACCCCATGGCGAGTAACTAGGTCTGATGAATCCCAAATCCAATAATTCCTATAACTGTATCTTCAACTATTTTAGCTCGGTCGGAGCCATCCTATATAGTGCCCTCAACACTAGCTCTGTACCTGGTGTTAACTCAATGATAAACTGAACTTCGTTGTGTGACAGCAATTCCGGTAAATCATCAGGAAACACATCCAAGAACTTGCATACCAGTCTCGTCTCTCCTTGACCACACTAGCTAGAAAACTTATACAACCTCCTTGTAATAGGTCCCTAGCCCTCAACGCCGATATCATAGGAATGTGGGGTTCGTGCATAGTACCCACAAAAACAAAGGGGTCCTCACCCTTAGGCTCAAAAGTTACCATCTTGTTCCTGGAATCTATAGTGGCCCCATATCTGACTAGCCAATCCATCCCCAAAATCATATCAAAATCATCCATACCCAACTCAATCAAATCTATTGATAGTTCCCTACTACCCACCATCACTGGCAGTGCTCTAATCCATTTCCTAGAAACTACCAGCTCCCTTGTAGGTAGTATAGTTCCAAACCCCGTAGTATAATACTCACTAGGTCTACATAATCTATCAATCACTTTACTAGAAACAAATGATTGTGTAGCACAAGAGTCAATAAATACAATATATGAAGAGCCAGCGCTAGAAAGCTAACTTGTCACTACCGAGGGACTAGCCTCAGCCTTTGTATATGTCAAGGCGAACACTCGAGTTGGAGTCAAGTTGTCCGCCTTCCCTGGTTCCTCTTTCTTCAACGTTGGGAAATCTTTCTTGAGGTGTCCAACCACCCTGCACAAGTAACAAGCCTTTGCCCGGCATTCGCCCAGATGGCACTTCCAACATCTAGCACACTCCAGGTAGCTCTTCCATGACTCACCACCTCTGTAGCGGCCACCCTGGGCACCCCGGCCCCTCCTATCAGGACCAATAGTGGTCGAGGTGTAAGGGGTCTTTCTCTTCTGATCATTGGGGCCTCTGCCCCTACCAGGCCTTGTAAATGGAAGCACTACCCTGTGAACATTATGTCTTGTAGCATTTTCCCTCCAAATCTTGTTCTTTGCCTCCTCAATAATGAGGGCCTTCTCAATAGCCTGGGCATAAGTTGTCTCCCCAAGTACTGATGTGATCCTCACATCTCAGCTATCATAGCATATAGACCTCAAACAAACTTGTCCTACCTAGCTGCATCTGTAGGCAATAGATCAAGTGCAAACTTTGCTAGCCTATCAAATTTTAAGCATACTCAGTAACTGTACTGCCCTGCACTAACCCAATGAATTTAGTCACCTTTGTCGCCCTGACGGGAACGTTGTAATATTTCTGTGTTAAAAAATATTTGAACTCATTCCAACTTAGAGTGGAAATGTCTCGAGTCTGGGATACCATCTCCCACAAAATGCGGGCATCCTATCTAAGCATATAGGTGGCACAGGCCACCCTGTCATTACCTTCCACCCTCATAAAATCCAGGATGGAGGTGTTCATACTCATCCATTGTTCAACCTTAAGTGGATATGGTCCTCCTTCAAAGATTGCAGGATGTTGTCACCTAAATCTTTCATAAAGTGGCTCCCACATGTTCCCAATCGCAGACGACTGTACAGCTGGTACCACAATAGTCCCTGTAATTTCCTCGGTTGTGGTGGTCAAGCAGTTGCTGATGTACACTCCACTACAAGAAAAAAACAGTATTCATAACACTTAAAAACTGCTAACCGGGAGTATTGATAACGCTTCTGAAAACGTTAACATAGCCCCTGTTATTAAAAGTCCTGTCTTTTCTATAATAGTATTCGAATGTTATGTTTGATGTTATCTTAAACTATTGAATAACACATTTTTAGTTGCTATAATATTCAAATAATAACATTTAGTTAGAGTATTTGGTTATAAATTTGATGTTTAATCTTATACTTTATGCATAACACTTTCCAACTGTTATGAAATTGTTATATTTGATCATTTTATAACGTTTTTAGTTCATTCTATTATATAAATAATAACTTTTTGTCCCAATTATAATATATTATACAAAACAACCATAATTATTGTAAATTCTCCCAGTAATAACATTTTGTTATTTTGTAGTATGCATTTTTAATTGTTGTAAAAAGTTTTTATTATTGTATTTTGATTAAAAAAATCACAATTGATCACAAGTGTAATATTAAATAGATCAAAAAATCTAAAATATTTAATATATATGATAAACCATGAGTATTTTTACATTTGAAGATGAACTACTTCAAACCATGACAATGTCCACTTCAAAAGTTCTTAGTTCTAACTTGAGTTTGAAAGAATACATACTAAAATTCTATAGTCTTGCACATCTTTTGCTTCAAAAGTAAAAAAAAGAAACATAACAAGATACACAAAAAGTAAACCATGAAGTTTGCTCCACCCACCAATTCATCATCCATTCCATTGTGCACTTGTCTTTGTTGTGAGGTTGATTTTCTTAGCTACACAAGAGTTTAAATAATTAATGCTTAAACTTAGAGTTAATCGTAAACGAAAAGAGTACAAAAGAAAGAAAGTTAATAACCTCATTACGACTTTATACGATGGCCATGCAATTACCACTAACTACAACACATAGGCATCAAAGATTGAAGATTTATGCTTGGTAAAAATACTCATTAGAAAAGTTAGCTCAAAAACTTTATGATTTTGAAATGAAAATGCAAATGATACACCAACCAAACATATAAATATATTTATATACAATACAAAAACTAATTTATAAAGAAAACCCAATAACATAGACACATGAACTAGAATTAGATCAAATATAAAGTTCCAAATAACAAGAGCAATGAATTTGCCATTTTTATTGTAGATTTTACTACTGGACAATTAAAGGTTTCTCAAAATCCTGCAGACCTAGTTTCCATAAGCTAATCAACTAAATTAAAATGTCACAGTAGAGTGAAGGTATTGTTCTGTTGAGATTATATATGAAACACCACAAATAGTACAAAGCATAAACTAAGCACAACGATAGACGTTAAAGATAAATGTATTTCTAAGAATGAGACAAATTAAAAGCATTTAACAATATGATATTTAAAAGAAAAGGAAAGAGACTTGATAAGATGCTCATCCAAATAAGCATAGATTCTTTACACATGGCTAAGAAACATTTATAAGAAACTCAAGCAACCAAACATCTAAACCTCACCACAGCAACAAAGAATCTGCTTCACTAATGCAGTAAACATAGCACAAATTATATCCTCAATCAGAATACCAATATCAACATCATGGAAACACAATATCAAAAAAATATATACAGCAAGCTAAATCTGAATATAGCTAACATGGCAGCATAATGTTAGAAATATATACAACAAACTTTGAAAAAGTAATGTGAGTCTGCAAAGATTTACATAGAATAAGAAATTTAAATCTGCAAAGGTGTTCAATAACTTCAGCACTGAGAAGAAACATAAATAAATTGTTAGTAAATAAAAGCCAAACAATGAAATCTTACAATCCAAATTTTAAATCACACTAGGAGATGCAGTTCACCCTGAAAAATAAAATCACCCCCTCACCACATCATTTTGGCATTCATCTTTTTCATATTTCCACACTTACTACAAGGACAACAAATATAGTTTGGATCTTTGGCATGATCCAAGCTAAATTGAAGAAACTCATCGACCAATTTTATATATTCCACTAATAACCTATCGGCTGACATCCATTCCTTTTCCATATTGTGCCTATTTTTGTTTTAACAAAAGATACAAATTATGAAAATAAAATAAGCATACAAAACAAAACTAAGTATAAAAAATCTACTAAACATCGGACAACATATTCCCTAATTTACTAGTCTTGCCATCTGTCACAATCAACACCAACAATTCAAATAAAACAAACAACACACAGGTTTTCATCCATATATCACCGCAGCACACTGAATTCTCAAAACCTACTTCACTAAGACATGCAAGTTTTCAACCTTTCATTATCACCGCAGGACACAGAATTCCCAGAACCTACTTCACTACGGATGAATATCTAAGATATTCAAACTCCACTAAAGTTATACAAATTCTATTCAAAATTATAAACGATTGAAAATTAAAAAAAAAATCAAATACAACATACCTCTTGCAATTAGCTACCAATCCAATGATTTACAAGAATCACTAAAGCATTTATAAATCATAAACAAATTATAAAGACTATCACTCAACAAAGCTCCTTAAACAAAATATAAATTTAAAGCAACTGGATCCTAACAAAAAAAAACTGTGGAATATAGTAACCCCTTGAGCCAATTTTGTCTCCTCCAGTTTCCAGGTTAGCTCCACTTTCTTTTCTAGATCTTATGTAACTCAGGACCTTGTTAAATTGTTCTGGGTCAATCTGAAACATTAAGAGAGCATTAATAAATAACAGAACATACAGCTAGTTGATTAATGGAAAACCTTAAAAGTAGTCTGTGACAATTGAACATTCGTTCTGAATCCAAAAATCAAAATGCAACCTGGGCTTCCTATAGTGTTCAAATGAGTAGTAACATAGAGCTAAAAGCTAGTGAAAAACTTGATAATCTCAAAAGTATTGCTATAAAACAGAACGGCTACTGATTTACCTGTGGGCCTTGTTCAATTCCTGCCTTGAATGGATCACCAACAACACGTTTCAGTGCACGTGCCTTCACTTTTTCAACAAACTCGTCATGCACACGCTCATGGACATAAGTTCTTGAACTAGCACAACAGAATTATCCCTACAAAAGGGATGGGATTGGTTTTCAACAATGATTTTTTTTCTTTTGCAGAATCAATAGTCTTGTTTAGAAAGAAAAAAAAAAGTCATACTTGATTAAAGAACAGGGCACAATGTGCCAGCTCAACAACCTAATCCACATCATCAGCAAAATGTAATATTAAATAGATATGATAAAGTATTATAACATTGAACATTAACTCATTCAAACCATAATTGTCACCATTTCATAAGATCTTAGTTCTAACTTAAGTTTAAAAGCATACATGGTAAAGTTCTATAGTTTCGCACATCATTTACTTTAAAAGTGAAAAACAAAAACACAAGATACACAAAAAGTAAATCATGAAGCTTGCTCCACCCTTCAATTCATCATCCATTGTGCACTTGTCTTTGTTGTGAAGTCAATTTGCTTAACTGCATAAGAATTTAATAATTAATGCTTAAACTCAAAGTAATAATAAACTAAAAGAGTGAAAAAAAAAGTTGATCACCTTACTATGGCTTTATCAGTCGTCCAAGCAATTACATTACCTACAATATTTTCCATAACAAACATAACTAATGTAGGCCTCCACAGAAATGCAACAATCTTTGTCGCAAATCTATTCCTAATTTCATAGCATTAGGGCCAAGAGAAACATGGTGAAAACTACAAAAAAAAAATGATAAGTAACAGATCATAAACATCCCATAACAACACCCCTATAAAACATAAGAGAGAATAAAGCCGACAGCTAGAACAACATCAGAGCAGAAACAGGACTAACAAAACTTAAGAAAAAATAGGTTCCACAAAGAAGACAAGACAGAAATGGCAAAATAGACCAATGAGAGTCACTAAGGAGCGACAAGTGACTAGCATGACAACCAAATAATATCTCACTACACTTATTAATAGTAACTACTCTTTAAAAGTTCTATGCATCTGCCTTTATATAATATGCAATGTCGTAATTGGAATTTATATTTGGAAAGACAGCCAAAGAAAAAAAGTTACTTTTTGATGCATAATTGAGTTTTCTAGACATGATTAACGAATTTATAACAGGAAAAACAATGATATGAAGTTCCTTTTCTTTCTTCTTCTACATGACATATATATTTATATGTATTGACAGTTATGCAAGAAACACAAGAAACCCAATTCCACAACACAGAAAACTAAATAGAAGTTCCCAGGTTTAAAAAAACTTAGGCAACATTCTCCACTTTCTTAATGCATAATATATTTTTCATGTATAAGCAAGATAAACTGAGACAAGTGACTACTGAGATATGATACCTTAGTTGTGAAATTGATAAGAACCAAAGCCTGAGGCATCGTTCCCATGGTTTTCTTGTCCTTAATGTCATGTTTTTTAACCTGCAAGGGAAGGTAAATTGATGCCCAAGAATAGTTAGGAGAGAATAAAAAAAATAGTAAATATGTAGTACGCAACAAAGTCAATAAGATAATCAAAATAAATGTGAATGTATATATATAACCATTACTTCTCAAAATTTCAGATATCTCTTTTTCATTCTCTGAACAATATCAAACTTTATCCCATCCTATATCAAACAATTTGACCAACTTATAAAAAAACTGAGATAAATACTTACCATGTTGAGCAATTTGAGATAAATAGTTGGGCCAAAAGGCAATGATTAATTGAGTATTTCAGGCAAAAAGAGAAGAAATAAAATAGAATAACAAATTTAAGAAACATGAAAAATTTTAAATTATCATTTCATTTCTTTCACAACTGTGATAACATGTCTTAATCAATAATGGAAGTTTTATTCGCTCGCTTCTACTTAATAAGAAAAAAAATACTATATTTAAAAAACTTATAGAAAAGGATGAGGGGGGAGGATTCACAACTTAATCACCATGATTTATTTGTTGCGCATTAAGGAATCAAATACTAAGGTTATTTCATGGAAAATCAAAGCCATACTCATTAAATTCAAATATCAGATAGGACATTGCATAATAGAATAGTACCAATGCAAATGCACAAAGTATAGAGAAAGCATTCAGATATATAATTAGATGCCAATTTTCTTAGGCTCCTAGTCTTTGGGAGATATCCCCTTTGTAGCTACCATTTTAGCTTTAGAGTTAAAAGACTTAAATAAAAAGAAATTTAGTAGTGCCATTTTTCAAAGGTTAAAAGCATCAGCACATGTGATCAATAATTCTATTTACACTCATAGTGATATTTTAAAAGATTAAAACATAATCCATTTTAATTGTAGGATAGTCATTTGAGTATATAAAATAACAAAAATACTAATAATGTAGAAGAATACAAAACGGAAAACAAAACTAGTTGCAGAGCATAAAAGATACACCTAACAGGAGTCTGAAACAAAGATCAAAATGTAGCTGCAGCGCAAGCTGTAAACAAAAGTAGACCCTACAAGCAAAAAAAATTAATAGAAAATAGATGGAAATACTGAATACACCATAACAGATGGAAATACTCATCATTTAAACGTCGCAAGCTAAAAAATAGGGGACTGCCATTTATTAAACTAGAAAAGCCTGTCGCTCCTAAGTTTTTGCAAGCAACATGCCATTTCAAAAGTAGACAAAAATAATAGAAAAAACAATTTCAAAATCATTGTATCTAAAATTGCAAGAAAAATTATTTTGCTATCAGTAGTTAAAATGACATGGTGAAAAACTTATAAGAAATCAAGCTATAGAATCATGCCTAGTGTAGTCATGATAGCAACAAAAAGGATTATGCCAACAGGTTGCACCTTAAAAAAATGCCTAGCTTGATCACTGGTTGGACTGAACTACAAAGAGCATAAGGTATAACTTGTCTATCTAGTTTTGAACTATAGCAGCTAAATAGCAAAGCCTGAAAAGATGTGGTAGTCAATTTCATTAAGTCTTCAAGAAAGCATGACTGAAAAAGCTTATCCAAATTTAGAAGTTACTATATATACATAAGAAGCATCTCCAATTTCATTTGAAATGAGTATTACTATAATACCTTCTGCTTCTAAATTTTATTAGACTTGGATCAACCACCCCAACACTCATTTCTTGATATATTCGATTGGAAATGCATGCATTAAATGACCCTCCGTCTAACAAAATCATTGTAAAAATTAATGAACAAATAAATACGTAACTACAATATTATTCAGAAATAAATATATGACATAGACCATGTTTAAAGATCTACTTGATATGTACTAGTTTTGGTTAACTAGTCTTATTTAGATGCTCTTGTCAAAAAACATGAGCTACTCTTCCACAAATAAGGTTTATCTATATCACAAATACATAAACTTTTCATGTAATCTACATGAAATGGATACCATAAACCTGAAATTATATAGACAAATGAAACCAATCGGATCTTAATATCATAGAAAACCATGTCTACCAACCAAGCACCTTTACATAAAACAAAATTCTAGAATCAATATACAAATTATAATGATAACAAAAGCCAAACCTACATCAGTATCAACACATGTAGAAATGGACACCATTTATATGCTAACAAATTGAACACAAATAACCTTAAAATTCAAAATAGAAAGAGTAAAAAGTAAAACTCAGAGTAAAAGAAATAAAATACAGTTGGACCATTGATTCAAATCAATTTATGCAAATCATAATTAATACCCAATTTGAACACAATCAATATACACAAACACCAATTTGCACACATCTCATATTCAGACCACAATTCCCCATCTCAGTTTATGCAAATAAAATTTAAAATCCAAATAAAACTAACAACATATCCTAAGTTATCAGAACTCATTCGAATTTAAAATTTTAAAGTTAGTTTCTCTCAATGAAATGTTTAAAGCTAAAGTACAAATATCGACATCGGGACAACTATAAATGTAAAAGTCAACTCAATCAAACAGTCACAATTTCATGAAAATAATATTTAGAAAGAAAAAAGAAAAAAAACCAATAAAGACTCTTTAACAAAAAAAGCATGAAAATCAAATAAATTGATGGACATTCCATATGAGGTCAAAATACTCCATCTGTACACATTAAAAGAGAATCAAATAACTAAAACATTAACTACAAAGTAAATTTCACGTTATGGCATGGACATATAGACTTGAAATTAATACTTAATAAATCAGATTTTTTTAATGAAAAAACTATAATAAAACTTTTGGCAAGACGTCTTATGATCCAAAATACCATTATCAAACAAAAATCAAAATACCATACTCAGAAATAGGTCAAAGATGAACCAAGACACCAAAGACCAATAACATAACAGAGAACAAGGATCTCCCAAAACAGAAAAACAACACAAACAACTTTATACAATTGAATCACCTGAAATTGATTAGAACAAATGGCATAGGATCCTTCCTCTCTATGAGGGAAAAAAAAATCAGAAGAGAAAAGAGAGAGAGAGAGAGAGAAGAGATACGTACCATTGAGCCTACATCTCGCCTTTCCAAGCCCTGCCACCATCAAACCCCACAACCACTGGTGCACCTGAAAAGCAGAAAGAAAGAAAGAGCCGATAACGACAGAAAGGAGAAAAAATGGAGGGAATAGAAAGAGAAGCAGAGAGATGGAAAAGAAAAGAGGCATAAACTAAGCAAAGACAAAAAAAAAAGAGTAGGGATCGGGAAATGAAGGAGAACAGGAAGAGGAAGACAAGGTGCATTGATGAGCATGGATCCTCATAGTTGTTGGCTGTAATAGGATTTTTTGTTTTCTTTTTGTTCTCCAGTTAGAGATAATGAGAATAAAAATAAAATAAGAAAGCGGGCCTTGATTTCATTTGTCGCCTTTGATTTCATTTGGCTCCAAATTTTAGTCCACATTTTTTTATTTACAAAACATTAATAACAATTCTTAAAATGTGTCATATTTTACCATTATATTTAGTCAAAATTGTTGTGGTGCTCCGCCCCTAAAGCTCTCCAAATAATGGTTGGTCCAGCTTTCCCTTACCATTACCTGCACCACGTAGCACCCGTGAGCTAAGGCTCAGTAAGAAAACCTTAATCAACAAGCATAGATAACAATAGAAAGTGCATAGTAAACTTTAGATAAACTAGTTCAACCAACAACAAAGTGCAAGAAATAAATTAGGCAACAGTAAACATATACTTCCAAACATATAATTCAATCTTTAATACAAATAATTTGGTGTCGGTGCCCGTTGGCCGAGCCCTTTGGTTATTTAACTGACACTGGCTCGCTTAGGCCGAGCTGCGTTCAGTACGCATAACATCATCCCCGACTCCCTTAGGTCATACTTTCACATCACACATAATATATATAGTTACAGAACATATATGTTCATTTATAGGGAATCTCAGTCCCATTTACAACTTGGGTGCAGTTTTCTTACCTCAAGCCTTGCGCGAAGGATGTGGAGCGGTCACGAGCACGATCCTCAATCCCGAGCCTCAACGGTAACTCTAGTCACAAGCGACAATGGATAACTATAAAAAATATAATCCAATTAAATGCTTTAGAATCAAATACTAACCTCTAGGACCTCGAATTCTACTAAACTGGGTAGGAGAATTCATCCCGATCGCTTAGGTTTAAGTCCCCGAGCCTAAAAACCAACCTTGGCTATGATTGCCTAGGCGGGCCTCGACATGGCCCTAAGGGTCGGAGTGTGCCTCTTGTTCTAGGGGGAGGCAGACCGCAACGCGCCCACAAGTCAGCAAGCCACCCAGGGCCTTTTGGGGTACGCGGGCTGCGACGCCCATGAACTGGGCCGCGCTGCTCCCCCGTGAACCCAGAAATCCCTAGGTTTCTTTGCATTTCCACCCAACCTAACTCATTAAAATCCATCCCAACACACACCAGATCTAGAATTTCCACCACTATATCACAATAGCCTACTTGGAGCATCACAACCTCCTAAAATTCTAACCTAAAGTCCTTTTAATAACCCATAATTCATCAAAATTTCTTTTGAAACTTAGAAGCTACAAACACTTAAACTAACAACAAAGTTCTACCATTAATTCATAGCTGAAACCTTAGCTTAAAGATGGCTCTACCCCTAAGCTGCACCTCAAACACTTCTGACTTCAATCCTTCAATCTCCAAATTTCAATTCCCTAAGCCTTCTCTTCCAAAGCTTCAAAACTCTCAAGACACATGAGAGGGAGAAAGAAACATGAATGAGAGAGAGAGAGAGAGAGAGAGAGAGAGTTGAGAGTTATTCCACTATGTTTTAGTTATTTCCTAGAGTCTAATTTGACTATATCCCTTAACCAAAAGACCAAATTTCCCCTTATATTAACCTAGCCCTCTTGTTGCCCATAGGGGCTAAATGGTCATTGCCCCGTTTCTCGCTAATTTCTCGAGTCGTTCTACAAATTCTCAATTAATCCCGACATGCCCAACTAATCACCAAACTCATACTCGTTACTCGATGAACCTCAAATATACGTTAAACTTTCCAAAATATCCCTAAGCTCACCCCGAGCCGGGTAATTAACCCTGTTGTGATTATTCCACTAATCCACTCACTAGGATCGCCTCAAGCCATATACTGCAAATATATCTTCATAATAATGTGATCTCAATCATTTAACACATATAATCACATTTATGCCCTCAACAAACCAAAATTACAGATATGCCTTTATAAATAGGAAGAAGCCTACACGCATATTTACTACTCATAAACATGCATATTAATATATTAATATTATCATATAAATCATGCATGCCATGTAGTCACGCATTTAATCAATTAATCTCACATATATCCGATTATGCTCTCCCGTCACGCTAATCAAGGCACTAAACCCTAATAGCATTTTTGGGACGTTACCAAAGTATTCTCAACTCATGAGAATTTTGATTATAGGCTAGAGAGAAAGGGTTTTTGCTTTTGTGAAAAAGATGATAGTTTTTCTTCTCTGTAAAAACTGGTTTTGACTTGTTTTTTCTATTTCTTATCATATAGAATATACAGAGATTATTACCATAATAATAAAAAAAATCAATCATCTTTTTGTAATAATAATAATGATAAAAGTCAAAGTCTAACATTCCATTTAAAAACCCCTTTCAAAATGTATTATTAATTAATTAAAAATTAAAATTAAAATTAATATTCGATAACATCATAAGTGTCACACGCATAGAGCAGTCCAAGCCCTATGCATGTGCCCTATCCCTGAAAAATGGGATTTAAATTTGTTTCATGTGTTTTTATTTTAATTAATTAATAATTAGTAATCCAAATAAGGTATCATATTTTTAAGGAAAAGATAAGAACTCAAATTCAAAATTCAAGATTCAAAATTTGAATTTCCATTATCATCTTATTATTAATTAAATAGATATAATAATAAAAGCTAATTTTGACTTTCCATATTTATTTATTCACACTTAAATAAAATAATTGATTAAAATAAATTTATTCTATTTCTACACGATTTCGAAAATTGCACAAATGCAATAATAAATTGTGCAACTTCAATAATCACATAATTGCACATTTATCCCGAAGAATAAATGTTCTCTCAAATAGTCCATTCATAGTTTCACCCTTGTATCAACTCTTACCTTCATTAGTGTTGATAGAGCCGCCTCGGGGACCTATGGTCCAATAATTCCAAGCTCTGATAAATAAAAGATTATTAATCAAAACCCTTTAATTTAATAATCATATTTATTAATCTCATGATTATTCCACTATTAATACGATACTAAACTCTTGAGAATTAAAGACATATATTTACTGAGTACTTTATTGTAACCATAAAGTGTCCATTAATATAATCATTACATAAAAAATAATTCTCTATTGATGATTCATAATTAAGCGGGAATAAAATTACTGTTTTATCCTTTCAATTATATCTTGATTCCTAGTGTACCATTGACTTTACTAGTGAAGGTTAATTCATAATCTAATTATGAATTTAACGTCAATAACAGTTTCAGTTCCAAAAACCAACCCAATGGGGAATCATCAATTAATCTATAAGAAGGTATAGATTCCATGTCTGCTAAGTTATGTCCCCAGCCATATACATCATTGAGTCCCCAAAATAATAGTTCTTATCTTGATCATTTTGACAAACTGTAACGCATGAATCAAAGGAACAAGTGACATATGTACGAGTTCATAGTAACTTCAAGATTAAGATCAGTTTGTATATGATCATAAGTTGATGTGTTTTACAATACTACGAACCGGTATTTAAACAAGTATTATCAAATCACATCTGGTCTAGTTCTACATAATCTCAGCATGCAAAGTACCTCCACTAAAGTGTCCTACTACACTAGTAACCCGAATCTAGGTCACATGTACTCATAATACTAGTGGACCATACTAGTAGTAATCAATCTAAAGATTCCATAACTTTATTCTACTGCGAACAATTTAAGTTCATTATCTCAATCTCGATCCTCTCATACCAATATGAGATTGAGACAACATAGATGAACTTAGGTATTTTCTGATATTTACTTAATATTATTAGCAATGATATTGTACATAAGCTACATATATACAATAATTCTATTCATTTATTTATTTCATCAAAACCATTGTCTAGTACAATTTCTTTAAGGGCACAATTCCCAACAGTGTTTGCAACTCCAGGCCGCGAACTTAACATTTCTCTTCAGGTCATCCTCACCTAGAGGATAGCAGCTTCTCTCATCAGCTTTAGGAGCTCGACAAATGAGCTCCTTGACAACTTAAGACCGTGACAAGATAGAATGTATGATATCTGCCATGTGGTGTGGATGGTGCTCTTGTAAGATTCAGCCTAAAAAAACTCACCCTAAAGATTGGGGATAGAAGAGAGAGGAGGAACATATGAGGGGTTCTAGCTCGATGAGCTTTCCATGAACTCAAAGAAAAGCTGATCTGGGGGATAAGCTATTGTAACTTTATATTGCAGTTCTAAGGGAATTGGACGGATCTCAAGGTTGGCATCTGGATATATGGAAAACCACAATCTCCTTCGCTTTCTTTCTTCGACCTCGATGATTTTATGTTGTTACACCAAAATTTCGACACAGTCATAAATGAGCCTCAAAATGTATGCTCGTGAAGCGTAAGCTCAAAAATGACAAGCAGTGGCTGGACACTTGTATAAAGTTGCATGATTCCTAACTTGTTCTTATTGGCAATTGAGCACAAGTTCAGAAGGATCGAGCTTAAGCATCAAGCTTGAAATGAACGAATCTTCTCCGATGCATATGGGTGTTATTCGAGCCTTAGTTGCAAGCTCGAAGACGTTGGTCTCCGGAGATTGTGCTCCATGGAATCACTGGCTAAGGAGGAGGATGACTAGAATAATGAGCTCGAAGTGTTAGTTGATCTGGAAAGGCACGTAAACCTTGCGTTCGAGATCATCAACACGTTTTGCACACGACAACTTTTAGGAGATCCCTATTCCTTAGGGATTTGTTGTTATCTGATATTAAATCCCAATTATCATGGGATACTATGTAATTAATGCATTTTTTATATTTATTTCAAATTTGAATTGTAACTTCTGGAAATATGGGGAAGATATTATGTCAACTAGGTCTATAAATAGCCTGGGGAATTTCATTTGTAGACACGCAAAAAATTATACTAAGAATACTCTTTCGAATTGCTTTGATAAAGCTTTGAGAGAGTATCACAAATCAATAATATTGACTTGCAAACTAAGTAGATTTTAACTGTTGAACCACGTAAAAATCCTATTGTTGTTTCCTTATATCTTAAATCATTGTTTAGTGCTCTTCAAATTTAAGTTGATAAAAAATGACATCAACAGTTTGGTGCTTTCATTGAGCGTTAAGAAAATATTTTGATTGTTTAGTGAAAAATCTCCTAAATTACGAATGGCCGCCGCGAACAACCTAGGTGGTGGTGGGCGACCATTGTCCCAAATACCTGAGGAGCATACTCCTCACACTGAAGATTACCCACGGATACCTGGGAAGCAACTAATGACAAACCACGGCCCAGACGAGGGGAGTGCATCCTCTGAATCCCAGGGACCGCCTGCTCCTAGACCTAATGAGGACCCCTATTACAATCCCGAGAGGTATATCCCCATCGTGGAATTGGAGAATCGCCAACTGCGCCAAAAACTGGCAGAGGCCACAAGGCGGAGAATTGGCCAGACAGATCGCTGAGGTCTAGGCACCACCCCGAAGGCCTAGAGGACGTCCCCGCAGGAGCACGACCGCTAGGAGAGTCGAACAAGGAGATTTGCAAAGGCCCAGAGAAAAAACTAGCGATGAACACCCTAGAAGGAGCCCTGAAACCAATACTACTAGAAACCTGACTGTGGAGGTAACTGCAGGAACAAGGAATAACCGAGCTCCCCTAGTAGCTCGGAGCTCTAACCCTGAGTCTGTCAGGAATAACCTAGAACCAGTCCGGGCCAATTTTGGGTCTTCTAGGCCCAACAATTGGAATCCACTACCATCACCTATAAGGCATCCGCCATCTCCTATAAGACACCCCTCACCACTCCGAGAGGCACCCCGACCAGCTCCTCATAGGAACCAAGCAATGGAGCCTACACCACAAAGGCCATCTCGTAGTGTCAACCGAGATGGGAACCGTCGAACCCGACCAGGACACAGGGCGAGAGATAGGCGACTCGAGGACATAGGGCTGCCCAACCAGCGGGAAGCCAGATGTCAAGATTGCAAACAACTGCAGCAAGAAGGCTAGTGGAAGATCCACCTCGTAACCACCGAGCCCATCAACCAGAAAGAAACGTTAGTTTCATGAGTGGGAGCTTAGACCTCACTAGGTCTGTAAGAGTATATGATACCGAACCCGGGAATACTGGGAATTATGGCAATAATCCTGATCTTTGAGATCATCTGAACCAGAACTGGGGACAGGCCAATCCTACAAACCCTGATTTAATCGATCATTTGAACAGTTGAAAGGAACTTGTACAACCGACATATGGGAATCAGTATAACCCTATGCCGGTACAAGGAGCTGGAGTTTTTATAAACAATAACCAGCTCCCCCAAGCACAAGCTCAGCCTCTAGTGCACTTTGTCCAGGAGAGAATTAACCAGCTCGAAAGAGCTTTAAGGCTCCTTCAGGATGAAAGGAATAGGGACAAGGCTGATGACTCCGATGATGAGCTCGAGCCTTTCGCTCCACATATTTCCAATACACCATTCCCTCATGGGTTCAAGATACCCCATGTAGCTCCATTTGACGGGAACTCAGACTCATACAGCCACCGGAGCACATTCAATACCATCATGCGAGCCAGCAACGTTGGTTACGAGCTCAGGTGTATGTTATTTCCAACCACTTTGATAGGTCCAGCAAAAAACTAGTTCAAAAAATTCAGAAGGCATTCGATCTCGTCTTGGATCAGTTAGCAAAGGAATTCAAAAAAGAGTTCAAGGTCATGGTAGGCGTCAGGCCCGAGGCCTCGACCTTAACCAATGTCAGATAGCAGTAGGGAGAATCGTTGAAAAGTTACCTTGCGAGGTTTAACAAAGAGGTGACACGAGCCCGGAACATCGATGACAGTGGTCACCTTATGGTTGTACGAGTTGGTATATTACCAGGGAGTCCCCTTTGGGATGATATTCAGAGAAAATCAATAAGGGACCGAGTTCAACAAGAGGACCCAGAGATTTGTCAATGTAGAGAAGGCAAGGTCAACATTAAAACTGACCCATCACCCCATAACTACAACGATGAATGTTAACTCAGCCTCGACCTCGGCTACCCCATCGACGTCACGACCCTTAGGAGATAACCCTTCCAAAAGAAAGAAAAATGAAGGGAATAACTCTGAGGCAGACGAGGGAAAAAGAAAAAGAGAGACAAGTATTTATCCGTTTAAACGGTTTACACCGAGCTCAATGAGACTCAAGAAAATATCTTCCTCGCAAATGAGAATCAGGTCCCATTTAGACGACCTGACCCAATGCAAAATCAGAAGGCAAAGATATATTCCAACAAGTATTGCAGATTCCACAGGGACGTCAGACATACCACTGATGATTGTCGACAACTAAAAGATGAGATCGAAGCTTGATCTCGAGAGGATATTTCAGAATATATGTAAGAAATTGGAATACAAATCAAGCATCGTCTGGACAGAGGGCAATGTATGTGCAACCTGCCTAATAGAATAACAATTCCAGAGCAAGGGAGGATGATCGACCTTCCCCAATAGATGGGGAGAATGTGGTAACCATCTTCGGGGGACCGCACCTTGCCGGATTGAGAAGAAATGCCCAGAAGAGATATGTAAACGAACTCAAGACTTGACACTGTTTTCCCTACAAACCTGATCCACGAGCTCCAATGCAACAAAGGATTGAATCTCAACCCATTACTTTTACAGAAGAGGATGCCTCACATGTCCAATTTCCCCATAACGATCCCCTGGTCGTCACACTTCGGCTCGCAAACAAATGGGTTCACAGAGTCCTGATAAATAACGGGAGCTCTGTTAATATCCTTTATAAGGCCACTCTAGAAAAGATGGGACTCACGCTTCAAGATTTGAAAACATGTGCAACAACATTGTATGGATTTTCAGGGGAAGGGATTGCTTCATTGAGCTCCCCGTAACCTTGGGAGACTATCCAGTCTCGGTAACAAGATGATGGAGTTTGTGGTGGTGGACACCCTGTCTGCCTACAACGTATTGCTCGGGAGACCACCCCTGATTGGGCTGGGGAAAGTATTGTCTGTTAGGCATTTGGTCGTCAAGTTCCAAATGTCTAGTGGCATTGAGAAGCTGAAGGGAGACCAACTCGTCGCATGGGAATGCTATAGCATTTCCATGAGAAGGAATAACCAAACAAGTGCACAAGCACTTGTAGTTATTCGGGATATGGATGGATCCATCTTCGAGATAGAAGAAGAGATCAATCCTAGGGTTGAAGAAATGTTCGATCTCGAACCATTGGAGGAGCTTGAAGAAGTAAAGCTCGATGAGAAAGATACCACGAGGGTGGTAAAAATAGGGAAAAATCTTTCCAAAAATGCAAAATAGCAATTAACTTGCTTTTTGAAAAAAAACCAGGATGTGTTTTCATGTTCGCACTCGGATATGGTAGGGATTAGTCTGAGTGTTATGAGCCATGCACTCAACTTAGATAAGAGCTTCCCCCCGAAGAAACAAAAAAGGAGGCTCCTAGATGACGATAGAAAGAAAGCCCTAAAAGAGGAGGTTGAAAGGTTAAAAGAAAATCAGTTTTTCCGAGATGCTTCCTGTGCTGGTTCTGAAGCCCAATAGCAAATGGCAAACTTGCATCGACTATTCAGACCTCAACAAGGCATGCCCCGAGGATTTCTTTCCCTTGCCTAAAATCTACCAACTCGTAGATGCCACTGCAGGCCACGGTGTCATGTCATTCATGGATGCTTACTCTTTATATAAGCAGATAGCCATGCATGCACCCGACCAAGAACATACGAGCTTCGTGACCGACAAGGGCTTGTACTGCTACAACATAATGCCTTTCGAGCTCAAAAATATTGGAGCCACATACCAAAGATTGGTCAATAGGATGTTTGCTGAGCAAGATAGGGAATAACATGGAAGTTTATGTGGATGATTTGTTAGTCAAGTTTAAACATAACAATAACCATGTAGATGATCTCGCTAAATGTTTTACTGTGCTCCAGAAATACAATATGAGACTCAACCCACAAAAATGCTCATTCGGAGTATCGTCGGGTAAGTTTCTTGGATTCATTGTGAATGCTCGGGGTATAGAGGCTCATCCCGACAAGATAAAGCATTAGTTGACATGCCCTCACCTCGAAAAAATAAAGATATTCAGAGCTTAACTAGATGAATGGCAGCCTTAAGTAGGTTTATCTCAAATCTATAGATCAGTGCCTTCCATTCTTTAATCTTTTGAGAGGAGGCATGAAATTTGAATGGTCGGATGAGTGTGAACTCGCGTTCCATAACCTTAAGAAACACCTCGCCGAGCCACCAATCTTGTAAAAACCAATCACAGGGGAAGTATTGTACTTATACCTGAGCATGCGATAAGTGCAGTACTTGTACGGGAGGATAAGAAAGTAAAAAAAAGCATGTATACTACGCCAACAAGGGGTTACTAGGGGCAAAATCGAGATACCCATTAATGGAGAAACTGGCTTTGAGCCTAATGCACACATCTCGAAAGCTTCGACCCTATTTCCAAGCACATCATATTCATGTGTTAATTGATCAGCTGTTGAGGCAAGTATTATCCAAGCCTGAAGCATCCAGGAGATTGTTGAAATGGGATGTCGAGCTAGGATAGTTCGAGATTACCTATCATCCTAGAACAACGATCAAAGGATAGGCTTTGGCAAATTTCATTGTTTACTACACATAGATCTCCAATGAGGAAGTCATAACCCCAGCCTGCGAGCTATGGAGACTTTACGTCGATGGATCCTCCAATAAAAATGGATCGGGGTAGGGATAATTCTAATCACCCCAAGGGGATATCGCTTCCATTCGACACTAAGGTTTGGCTTTGAGGCATCAAACAACGAGGCTGAATGTGAGGCGTTGTTAGCGGGTCTTCAGATATCCACCGAGCTCAAAGAAAAAGTCATTCATTGCTATAGCGACTCACAATTGGTTGTTAACCAAGTCCTGGGTGAATATCAGGCTCGTGGCATAAAAATGGCGACTTACCTGGAGAAAGTTACAGCAACATTTAGGGGGTTTGAGTTCTACGCTATAGAACAAGTTCCCTGAAAACAAAATTCAAATGCAGATGCATTGGCCAGGCTCGCCATGACTAACAAAGCTGACACACTCAACGTGGTCCCAGTAGAATTCTTACCGACCCCAAGCATAACTGAGCCTAAGGAAGAAGATATAAACATGATTGACTCGCAACCCACCTAGATGACCCCGATAGTTGACTACCTGGAAACCAGAAGTCTCCCAATAGACCGGAACGAAGCTAGAAAGCTTATGTACAAAATACCAAGATATACCATTTTGGAAGGAAAATTGTACATAAGGGGATACTCTATGCCATTACTTAGGTGTGTAACTCCTCCCAAGGCAAAGAAGATTTCGGAAGAAATCCATCAAGGATTTTACGAAGACCACACCTGGGGCCATAGCTTGTCAAAAAAGGTGATTAGGTACTTTTGCCCAACAGTCAAGGCAGACTCATTTGAATATGTCAAACACTATGATAAATGTCAACGGTTCGCTTCAATACTGCGAGCTCCACCCACCAAACTTACCATGATGAGCTCCCTATGGCCATTTGCGATATGGGGAATCGACCTCATAGGCTCCTTGCCAACTAGAAAAGTTGGAGTAAGATATGTTGTAGTCGCTGTCAACTATTTCACAAAATGGACCGAAGTCGAACCCTTAGCAACCATCACCTCAAATAAAGTCCTAGATTTTGTAGCAAAAAATATCATTTGTAGATAGGATATGCCTAGGAAGATTGTATAAGATAATGGGACCCAGTTCGACAGTGATTTGTTTACACACTTTTGCGAAAGGAATGGGATAGTAAAAAGTTTATCCTCTGTGTCCCATCCCCAAGAAAATAGCCAGGTCGAAGCAATTAACAAAACTTTAAAAAGTTCTATGAAGAAAAGGCTAAAAGAAGCAAAGGGGAGATGGCCAGAGGAGCTTCCTCAAGTCCTGTGGGTGTAAAGAACAACCGTAAGAACCTCGACAGGGCATACCCCTTTCTCCCTAGCTTTTGGGTGCGAGGCCATGTTTCCCATCGAGGTCGAACTCCCAACCATAAGGCGTGACTCATATGACAAAACCGCGAACCAATCCCAGCTCGAAGAAAGTTTGGACCTCGTCGAAGAAAGACGAGACAAAGCACAGTTGAAAAATGATGCATACTAGCAGAGGGCTACGAGATATTTTAACAAGAAAGGTTGAGATAGGAAATTTGGATTGGGAGACTTGGTGTTAAGGTGCATGTTTTGGGCTACACGAGACCCATCTGCTGGGGTGCTTCGGCCTAATTGGAAGGGACCCTACCAGATCGAGTCCATTATTCGACCTGGAGTTTATAAGCTGGCAAGGCTGAATGGAGGACTAGTTCCGCGAGCTTGGAATGGTGAACATCTGCAACCTTATTATCAATAATGTAGGAATTATGTTTATTCGTTTTAACCAAGCGTGTATTTGATTTTTTTGCTTATTATCAATAAAGTAATAAATTTCATTCAAACGTTGTATTTTTATTGTTATACTTTTTTGCAAACCCTCGAAATTCAATAACCTAAGCTCACAATTATAGAATATTAAGGGGGCATAAGTGGTATACAATCATACCATAGACTAAAAAAAATATAACATAAATAAAAAGTAACTCTAATAGCAATGTTTGGATTATTAACCCGACTTGAAGAAAACAATAAGTTTATGGATCATTAACCAAACAGGCGAATTAACCAAGTATGGAACAAACTAGCAAGACCTAATCGACAGTCAAAAGTTGGAATTCTAGATAAAGCAACTATAAACTATAAGTCGAAATTAGGGCTAGAAATTTTTGCAAACAAGTTTCGACCTCGCAACCTCGAGGCCATAATAATAAATTAATGTCATTCTTAATTATAATAGGCTAGTAGTTATTGTCTTTTTCCATTATGTTTTTTATAAATAATGCACCGTGGTTAGGCATGGCAAAATGGGTCGGTGAGGCGGGGCAGGGCCCTGACCAGACGGGGCGTCTTTGCCCCGGTAAAAACGGGGCGGAAATCAAGGAAGGGCGCCACCTCGCCCCACCCTGCTATGAATTCAAGCTGGGCGGAGCTGCCCCGCCCCACTATTAATTCAAGTGAGGTGGGGCGGCCCCATCCCGAAAACTTTTTTTTTTCTATACTCTAACTCAATTCTCTCATGCTACTTATATACATGCATATTACGTAAAATTGATATTTTATATGTGGTTTAGAATATATTTAATTCTAAATAGACTTTAGGTGTAAGATTTATATATTTTTTTTTATTCCACAACCATTCTATGAAAAAATTGTAAATATTGAAAAATATGTTTTATATAATTCATCATTATTCTTGTGTTTATTTTTGTAAATTTTAAAATAAAAACACAAAATAAAATATTTTAGGATGTAGTTGATACGAAGTGTAAAAAATAAGGATTGTAATCAAAAAAATATTATTTAGGCTTAGGGAGAATTCTAAAATTATAATTTAATGTTTTTTTTTTTAAAAAAATAGTTAAATGGGGCAATTGGGGAGTGGCAGACCCGCCCTGATTAAGTTGGAATGGA